>NW_004955403.1:8219223-8220854 GCF_000276665.1 Chinchilla lanigera
AGGTGATCTTAATCATCTCAGGTGTCTGGATTGAAAGTACTTCAGTGTGATAAACATCGAGTGTATCAAAGGCCATTATTTTTAATACTGTATTTAGAAAAATGTCACATATTGAAATTTGGCTTAAATTAAGTATACAAAATTGTCCTTTGCCTTTGAGTTCTGCTCTATAAAATTTTGACAAATATATCTCTCAACTAGTAAATAAGGTTTAGAATTAAAAGTTGAACAGTGTTAGAAGATCAGCTGCCGATACTGGGACCAGCTCAACTGTTTTGACAGGAGTTTTGTGTCCCTCCTCCCCGCCGGTGCTGGACACTAAACCCAGGGCCCACAGAAAGCCAAGCACAAGCTTCAGCACTGAGCTACACTCTAATACGAGCGTTACAAAGGCAAGGTCGTACCTTGTGTGTTTTAACGATTTCACCAAACATGAAGTTTTCAACAGTGTTTTGTAATTTACTGTTGAAGGTAATACATACAAAAATACCAGATGCCACCAAAGAAGCATCACACCTCAGTGCTAATTACAACCTTATTTGCTTTTAGTTAAAGGTTGATGAACTAGGAAGTTATTACAAAAGTTTTAATCAAAATAGGTTTCACACACACGGCACACTGTATTTTAAAATCCCTATTTGCCACAACTTGTAAAAATTACTGAAGTAGAAATACAATTTATAAAACAGAAACGACAGTCAGTCTTACATTTCCTTTCTTTTATATACTCAGAAAATGTAAACTGAAACCAAAGTTTGGAGACCACAGTAATAGAATCATATTTAAAGATAATCAACCTTCCTTTTTTTTTGGTATTGGGAATGAAAGTCAGGACCATGCTCCTGGCGCTGTGCCACTGAGCGATATCCCCGGCCCAATCTTCCTATTTTAAAAGTAAGTTCCTTTTCTACTACTGTTAAGAAACCTAAGAAACAGCTAGTCAGTTTTTTTTTTTTTTTTATCAGCTTAGACATATTTTGCTTCAGATGCCTTTATAGTAGTTTTCTAAATTTGTCTTACCCATTTTACAGTATTCACAATAATAAACCATTGGGTTGAAAAAGAAATAAAAGAACCTGCCACAATCCAATTAAATTTCTTCATTTCTTAGCAATGTAAATTTCTTCATTTCTTAGCAAGTGTTTTAACTGTTATAATTTAAAATAAAAGGAAAAAGGCTAAACTTAACTATACCTAAATGAATGTTCACATACAGTTTTCCTCTTGGACTCCATGCTAGAGAAGAAAGGTAGTCCATTCTGAATAAATCCAAATGAAAATCTAGGTGTCCAGCCATGACACACGGTGATAACTTCCATTTTTACTGCACCTTCAACATCTAGTTTTGGTTTCATTACACAATGAAAATACATTTAATATAAAATAGTAGAGAAGAAAGAAGAAATCACATGCTAGACAGACTGACCACAAACTTTTTAAACTGTATTCTGGTATCTTCAAAGCCATCTATGAAAAAAAATTCTCACAATTGAACAGTAGAGTCCATACACTACAAATTGTGCACAGTGAACAAAATAAAATCATTCTACAGCCATCCTGGTGGCATACACCTATAATCCCAACACTCTGGGAGGCTGAGGCAAGAAGATTCCAAGTTTAAGCCTAGATTA
>NW_004955403.1:8222667-8225884 GCF_000276665.1 Chinchilla lanigera
AAAAAAAAAAAAAAAAAAGAAATACATAAATAAGACTTTTTGTAAAGCAGGTATTATAAAACACAAAATGCAAACGGATCAGTGACTCTCTGCCCAGTCCCCAAATAGAGTATAGATGTACTGACACATGAGTAAGCACACAATTACATGACAGAGCCCAACACATCAGGGACACCAAGCATACCATACTGCTGAATCTGTGGTGCACGGAACATAAAACTGCACGGCAGACTGAAGGAAAAGACGGCTCAGGGTTTTATTACTTTACTACAAATTCAACTCTTTTTTTCTCCTTTGCCCTTCAAGTGGAAAGAATAATTCTCTTAAATTCTGCTGAAATGCCATGTTTTAGTTGAAACACTTCACAAACAGGTAAACAGTAAGTCAGCCTCTACACCCCCTCCTATGCCCATTCACTGAAGTTTCTTCCTCAGGTAGACAGAAATACTGTGGCAGGAATCTTTTATTCGCCTCATTACAGGGTTTGTAGTATCAGTTCCCACAAAACTTTAACAGAATCAACTGTCTTGTAATTTCATTAAGATGTCAATGAAATTTCGTTGTATAGAAAATACTCACTTAGTTCAAACAAACACTCATCTCAAACAATATTATTTGGTTCATTTCTTTATTTAAATCTTCAGTTGTGTGCAAAGATCTGGACCCAAGACACATACACTCAAGGCTCTATGTAATAAAGAATAAGCTGTTACACTGAAGAACTTTGGACTTTTGCACTTTTGTTTCTTATTATGCTGGGATTGAGCGCAGTGCTTTTGTACTGAGCCACAATCCCCACTGTTTGCGTTTGTTTGTTTTTTTTAATATTGGGACAGGGTCTCACTAAGTTCCCAGGCTGAGCTTGAACTTGCAATCTTCTTACCCCAGCCTCCAAGAAAGCTGAGATTATACGTATGTACCACCACGACTGGCTCTGCGTGTTTCTAAAAATCTTTCCGAATGAAAACTGGGATGGCAGATGTCAACAATACTAAAAAATTTGGAAATGAAAACCCATTTTGTGAGTAATTTTTATGTAATTTAAAAAATTATTTTCTACCAAAAATGAATGGTGATATGAAAGGATGAAAAGGTAGAATACTTGAAAGGGAATATATTTTAAGTTTTGCAATTAGGATCTTTACTTTTGAGTGACTAGGAGAACAGAACAAACAGACCTTGGGTGGAGTTCAATTAATAATTTATACCATGGTTTTAAATAATACCATAAATCTCATTTTACGAATAAAAGGCAGTATCTAGGATTAAGTTATATGCTGTCTCTATGAAAGACACCTTACATATGAGCCCTTACGAATTATCTGTGAGAGGCACGTCCAAAATAATGGAAACTATTAATTCTAATCTAGGACTAAAAAGAGGTTTAATAACAGATTGAAGATCAAGATTTCAACCTGGATTTTTACAAAGGAACAGTTCAGTTGTGAGTGTTTAGTTACACCTGCCGAACTGATGTTACTATTTCAGCATCGTTCTTACTTTAGCAGGTACGTTATGAAAGCAAACAACTTAAAATGAGTCTCTTGAAAGCTGAGACTGTCACTTCTATAAGCTTGTGGGAAGAAGAGCTAAAGAGGCAAATTTAAATTCTGAGAATTAAGTAATTCTTTTTTTTAAAGTGCTGGGTATTACACTCAGGGTCTCATACATGCTAAGCATTCCTTCTACCACTATGTTACCCACTCTAATCCAGAAACCAATGCTCTTTAGAGAGCAACATTTTACAAATAGCAAAGCTTTAAAAAATTAATGCATGTCAGAAAGGAACATAATACACACCGTTCTCCTCCATAAATAAAAAATAAAAACCTCCCACCTAGGAAACACAGGTTGATACTGAAGACAATACATACAGAATAAACAAAGCAGGAACTTTGTTCTGAGGCCTCTCATGGTGCTAGTTGTCTAAAATAAAACCAAGGGATGTAGCTAAAGCTATTTTGCATGTGTCTGCACACAACATGCAAAGAACCATTTTTTTCTTTGATCAACATCCTTAGAACTTGAATAGTTTTGCTTATTTAAAGGTCTTTTTACTTACATACAAAGTCTGCTCAAAAACTGTACATAACACCTTAGGAAAAAAAACAGTGTTTCTCCAGCAGATAGTATTACTCTCGTCTGGGGGGCCCTAAAGGATGCCATCTATGTACTGCAGAAAACCCACTACCCTGCCCATCTTTTGAGGAGAGATTGAAAAGGCATGTGCAGCACTCTCAATGACCAAGGTCACCCAAACAGCAGTTCACTGCACTAATAAATGCCTGGAAGCTGATGGCCACCACTCTGAGCTTCTCCTGTACTTTCAGAGGCCAAAGGTAACTGGTATGAATCTCATGATGTCTCCATAAATTTAGTATAAAAGTATTTATTCAAGTTTTTCTTTTCCTGAAGTGTGTATACATTTTTTAGGTGGACTGTATTTAACCCCAAAGGAATCTGTTTTAAAAAGCCAGTGGTATAGTATTTATTTTTAGTGTCACACTTCTGCTACACTTTATTTTCTTTCAAGGGTCCAGGGTAATGTTTTATCGTTAATATTTTATCTTTTAAACAACTAACCGTAACATTCACTTCCAGCTTTCTTAAGTTTTTATTAATTACAGCATATGACTGCTTACCAGAAAATACAATGAAGTAGTTTAATAAATGCTGAAGGTACAGCCAGTTTGCCAAATACCTTAGTTATATTTATTACGCCAATTACACCACTTGCTAAAAATAAACGAAAACTTGTCCAAACAAAACATGTAACAGACCAATCCCATCAAAAAACAAGAAAAAAAATTGTGAACGTGCTAAGAAACCTGGAAAAGAGGGAGACAAGGTGGGCGCTCCACTCTGTGGGCTTAAGAAATATGTGTAAGATTATGATAAATGGTAGTATATCAAAGATCCAAAAAGGCCACACTATGTTTTCAAATTAAAAGAAACCCTTCAGCTTCAGAGTACAAATTTAATTATAGCTTAAGAGTTGAAATTTGGGACAGAGATTTTCCTTATGTAAACAAGAGTCACCAGAAGTGCAAAGTTAAAACAGAATTTTAAAAACTATTTCAGGTAAGAATTCTTCCAACAGTTAACCTTCCAAATAGGTGATCTTGGGGCTGGGGATTTAGCTCAGCGGCAAAAGCGCCTGCCTGGCAAGCGCAAGGTCGTGAGTTCGGTTCCCGGTACCGGAGAAAAACCAAAAAAA
>NW_004955403.1:8227580-8242927 GCF_000276665.1 Chinchilla lanigera
GCTTCAATTTCTAGCACTGTAGGGAGAAAAAAAATTCCACAAAGTAAACTCTCAGTCTGAGAAATACACTACTTGCTTTAAAATGAACACAATCCTTCTTCGTAATAAATACTGGGAAATGTTTTAAAATCAGACTTCACATGCAATCAGATGTTCCTGCCTTTTCTTTGTAGGAGTTCCCCAATATCGCTAATTACTTTTTACCCTGACAGTGTTGGCAAGAATGGGAACGGGAACAATAGAAAGCATAAATCTTCAAAGTCAAGTTTAATTAAGTACAATCTTTTGAGATATATTTTGGAACAAGAGAAAAGGTTCTTTTATGGCAAGGCCTGGAACTATTTGCACACAATATGGTATGCGGAAAGCAGGGATAGATTTAGAAGATAGATGGGATAAATACACAAGCACCTTCACGTGCAATGCACTCCCACCATTTATCATCAGTGTGTGCCAGCAGTTCCTCCCATACACACAGAAACGCCACTGTCACATAAAGAGCACCAGGCACTTGAGTCTCCTTTCTCTCTGCTTTCAATAGGTTAAAAAAATGCAAGTGATCACACACTGCTGTACACACACAATATATGCTGAAACTCCTTAGTAATCTACACAATAGTATTTCCCCTTTCAAAGTTTTAAAACAATATATTTGAGCAATCTCTAGAATATGAATAGCAGATTTGATCAAATAAAGAACTGTAAGACCAGGGTTGTAGGGAAAAACCCAAGCTCCTTCTGAAAATTAAATCATACAAGAAAGCAGTGAAGGTGACTTTTTGTGTATCATTCCACTCAGTATAAATTCTGAGGAAGTTTTATTCTAAATCATTCCTATAACACTCAATTTAACAATGCTTTTCCTGCTGTTAAGACAACAATGGATAAAATGAATTAAGCAGTGAAGAATATCATATTCTTCCTCAGAAAAAGCTTTTCCTGGAAATAGGGCTTTTCCTCAAGTTATCAAGTGGAAAAACAACAATAATATTTGGAAAAAGTCTTTATTCAAGTAATGCTACAACCAATAGGAAACAAACTCCCCCCTAAAAATCCATCAATACTATACTGCATTTAAAAAAAAAATCAAATCAATCCCTTTGGAGTATTTCTAGTTTCACTTTGAGGCAGCCAGAAAAAATGAACATTGAAAAGTTATCTTCATGAAGGATAATTTCTAAGTTAAAATCCCATCTATCATACTTTTAAAAGGTTAGAGTTGCTTTTATAAAAAAAAAAAACCAATGAAATCAGCTTAAAATAAATTTATTGTACAATACAAAAAGGCAAACTGGAAAATAAAGGTACATTATTAAATATACAAAGCAAATGAAAGAAAGCTGAACAACACAAATGTTTCAATCCAAACACTAAGATAAAATGCACAACATTTATGCTAAAAACAAAGTATTTTAGAAAGAATACGCATTTCAAATGAAATGTTAATGATGCAAAAAAAGGAAAAAAAGAAAAACAAATATGCTATCTTGCAAATGCTTGAATATCAAGAATCAATAATGGCACACAACATCAAACCCAACAACACTGGGTACTTTTCAATAACTTTATTTGAAAAGATACTAGGAATACTGAAGGAATCAAAATGTGTCCTTAAAACTGGCAAAGTTTTTTCTTTTTGTTGTAGGCCTATTCACAACATCTTACCTCTTCTCCCATTTATAACTTCCTACAAGCATTTCTAATGCTTGGTCTTCACAACATGCTCTCAACACAGCCGCCTGCATAACCGTACTTCCCTCCTAAGTGTGCATTTAAGCCTTTACAACGTTATACGAAGTGTCATAAACTGACCTAATTTTGAGATCTATACAAATATATGCACACAATGTAAAAACAATCTTTATTTCATAAAGACCAATCTCTGAATGAAATAGCAAAATATACCAAAATTGTGAGCATAGTGGGGAAAAAAACAAGACCTTTTTTTTCAATTAAGGCATTCAAGTACGTGAATCACAAATGGTCCTGGAGGAACCAACGGAAAGCTGACAGCACTCACAGGTGCAGAGCGGGCAAACCCTTGAGACCATCCAGGTAAGATACGCATCTGACCATCGAGGATCACTGAAGGAAATAAAGGCCTTGGTAAAATCTAAAAGTTAATGGCTTAGGGATTTAAATTTATACACAAGTCAGCCCAAAAGGCTTTCGACCAGCACCTCTGGGAAGGAACTTCTTTCCTAACACAGTCCCCAAATTCAAGACCTCATGTGAGTAAGATTTTCCCTGTCTACGTTTGCACTGGCACGTAACAAACCCAGTGAAGTCTCTTCTGCTACGTGGCTCTTACAGTCTCCACCCGACTGCATGCATGCCACCGCTCCAGGGGCACCCTGAGGGGCGCACACAGGAGGAAGAAGTGTGAATAGGCCTTACAGAACTTTACAATCACTTTGCCAAGACAGATTTTCAAAATACTGTGCATAATTATTTGACATCAGGTTATGTAGAACCTTAGGTTCTCCTTTTAAAAACAAGTTTTGATTCTCAATATTGCATTTTTATAACCGAGCAAAAGGATTCAGATCTAACATATTTTAGGTAGCATACTTACTAAACTCATTTTCTAAATTCTCTAATAATAGTTCAAATAGAACAAACTTTGTTATAATTTATCACAAAAGAAATATTCATTAGCATCTATGAAATTATTAGGGTAATAAAATTATTAAAAGCTAAAAAAAAATCAAAAGTTTCCATTCATACTTAAATATAACAGAAAAAGCTAGGTGGATAATATGAAAATAAAATCCACACTTAAGACTCTCCCTGTCTCTCCTAACCAATGATTAACTAACCATTATAGCTTTTTAACAATGAGACATGTCAGTATCTCACCCCTGAAATTCTTTGGCTGGAATGTTTCAGTCAGGTTAAAGACCTTCCTGTATAGGTAATTCTGACAGAACACTGGAGTTGCAACGTGATGAAGCAAGAAAATCTACTTAAAAGTTTGATAAAATTTTAAATTAATCTTTAAAAATTTAAAGCCATTCTATCACTAAAAATGACATACATGTAAACTTAAGCTAATTTTATGACCAGCTATTTTAAATACAGTAATTTGGGATTCATTACAGTGGAACTTTGGTCCATGAACTTAATTTACTCTAAGATTTTGGGGGAAACGGCCATGTCTGTGTTCGTGTTCATGTGGGAAAGATGGCCATGGTTATATATATCACCAGATGTAGAGTTCACAAAGAAAAGCAAATTGTTGCTAGACATTTGTTTGAGAATCAAACTGTTTGCAAACAAAAGCTTTCATGAACCAAGGTACCACTGTATTCTGCCTCTTTTTAGCTTTGTATTTAGCATATAAGCACTTTCTATTTTCACTATCAACATCATGTTGGTTTTAAAAGTAGAAAAAAACTGCAACGAAACTTATGAATTCAATTTGTGAGTTTTAGAAGTTATGACAATGGAATTATCTGACTATGTATTTAAAATTTTAATTACATGAAGAAAGTTTTCATAATTTTCCTTATAGCATTTTTAAAAAATAAAGCAAACTTGCTTCATAACTTGTAAGTACTCTTAAATACCAAAAAATCCATTTTAAATCTATTATCTTCATACAAAGATTACAAGGGAAAGAAAGTTTTGTGGTTCCAGCACCCGCGGTTGAGAACACACACACACACAAAATCAAATAAATATTTCAAAAAAGCTTAAGATGTTTGTTGAAAGGTTAAATGAAGAACTTTTGAAACTAGGACCCATTTCTTTAGCTTTTCTCTCCCAGACTTTCCATTCTATACACTACAGTTGTGGAGATGTCCTCATTTGACTCAGGTGACACTTTTTTCCATACTGTCTCTTTTAAAGCAAGTTCTTGTTGGAGACTTTCATAGTCCAATGGTCCAAAGGAATGCTAGTTGTTCAAGCAACATACATAATTAGTGCACTTGGGTGAAGAAAGGTCCAAGCTATAAAATGGTATTTGTCGATGAACGTTACGACAACCTGGTAACATTTCCACCCCCTGCCATCAGGTATCTTGCTCCACGTTACTCCCACTGACGCCCACCAAGTCCTACTCTGTCGGCTTTGCAAAATCCTCTGTTACCACAAGTTACTTTGATTGATCAAACAAAAAAATTTAGTTTGGCACTAACAAAAATGTACTCTGTATGTAAAGTATTCACTACTTACAAGTGCATCAAGCATAACAGGTTATGTTACCATAAACATTTTCCATGTGGGATGCAAAGGAATTGAATTATTATTCTCAACACGAGCCCCCTGGTCCAGTGAAAATAGCTCCAAAAATATACACGCACATGTATGTGTGTGTGTATGTATATATAATATGAAGCCGAACAGTAACAATAGAGTATTTTAAAGAGTATGAGGAATACTGCATTAAACACTCGTTCTAAAAAAATGTTTACTCTTCAACATAAAATATGTTGAGGCTTTACAACGTCTGTCGTCAATATATAATACCTTCCCATTTATTTAGTCATCCATCCACAAGTAAGCAATAAGTTAAATATAACTTCAATTAAAAACTGTCACTACAAATAGAGTAAAAATAAGGCTTTCTTTTTAATATAACAGGTAGCACATTCTAATGTCTTCTTTTAACAGAATCAATTCTAAAACTTGCTTAAAACAGCAGAAAACAGCCACTGCCCTTAGGCTACTTCCAATTTAAATAACAAAACAATATTTAATACCTTGTACTAGTGATCCAGGATTAAGGTATCAATTTGTTTACACTCGTTCAAGACTGGCAAAAACAAGAGACCACTATCAAACTCAAACTTTACTTCAACAGCCAAGTCTCACTTTCTCCCTCTTAAAAGAATGCTACAGAATAAACTAAGAAAGAATCTGGCTTACCCTTTGATCACCACCTTCTCTTCGAGGATCAAGCTTTTTTGCAAAGTGTCTCAAATTATCATAGTTATGGAAATTACACAAAGAAACAAGATCCTGTAAAAAGTTATAGGGAACACGTATAAGATATTAGCTATTCAGTTGCTAAGTGCTCACATTTTAATGAACTATGCTTATTCCTGTCCAGATCAACTATTATGTCATAGAAACACCACTGCATGCTAATCAAGCCCACAATGCACCAGGAAGACTGAAATCAGAGTAAGGTACAAGCTGTGAGCGCATTCTGACCAGCTAACTCTAGGGCTTAACCACTCAAATTCTCTTTCCCCCTCTAAGGGGGTCTACAGTAACAAGCTACATGAAAGAATTCTTCTATGAAATAAGTATAAAGTACGGTGAAATGTAAGTAAGCTTGTTACAATCTTTCACAATTTATATATAAGCCAATGTTATTCTCTAATTTTTGTAAGATATGAAAGACTAAATAATAAGTAACAATTTTAATTGAAAAGTCTGCAGAAGATATACTGGTACTTAATATAAACTCTACGAAGCAATAAATGTAAATAAAATCAGAACCTGAAATATGAGCAAGAACTGGTATGAAAACACAGTACTGAACTAATCAAGAGTAAGTAACATTTTTAAATTTTATTTTTATTTGCATATTTCCTTAAAGATTTTTAAAGGTAGTAAATACATTAAACTATTCACATTAAAGATGATATAATAAACTGTAATTCTTAAAATGTTTTGATTTTAAATTACTTCTCTTTTGTTGGTTTTGAAAACCAAATTAATTGCAATCATAGAAATTAAAGCATAAACATCAAACAAATGTAATGCTTTGTGAGAACAACCGAATGGGAACCACCTGTATTCCTCCGAGCTTCTCCCTTGGCTATCCAGGTACACAGGCAGGCTGAGTACCAAGTCAGTGAGCTATGGAAAATGGAATCAGCAGCTGGCTCGTCTTCTATGGTCTTTACTTTATTAAGAACACAGACTTACATGACAGAAGTGAATTCCTTTAACACTGTTGCCCATCTTGTCCAGAGGAGGAGACCAGCACATCATGCCCATGACATTGGGGACAACTAAAAGAATGCCTCCAGCAACTCCAGATTTTGCAGGAAGACCAACCTAAAAATAACACAGTAAAATAGAGACTCATGTAAATGAAAACTGTCATGTCTACCATTAGGGAATTGGCTAAAAAATCATGACATAAATACAGGCAAGAGAATTTCTGCAAAAAAATGTAGGCAAATATTTATCAACTTGTTTTTAATATAGTAAATAAAAAGGACAAGTTATAAAAGTTTGATTTTTTTTAAATTTTAAAGAAAAAACAAAAAATTTCCAAAACAATGTAAGGGGGTAACAATGGTTCATACGTTGCATATTGTTATATTTAAATTAGTTATTCAGAGTACAAGATATCAGCATTTAATTGTCCAAACAATATTAGCACAAACCCACCTTTTCAACGAACTAAGAGAAATAGTAGCATAACTATCTTAACTACACATATATATATTTTTTCCTTTTGCTTTTCCCTTCCTTCTTTTCTCCATTCCCCCAAACCAGTTTCTCTTTCCTTTTTAAGTTTCTTCCCCTTTTACAATAATCTATTTTACACTTTGGATCTTATTTACTCTTTCAGCTTCTCACACTAGGGAGACAATACGATCTTTACACACTTATGACTGGTTTATTTCACTTACAAGTATGGTCTCTAGTTTCATCCATTTACCTATAACAGTCTCCTGTTTACCCTTCTTTATGGCTGAGTAATATTCCATGATAAAATAAGACCACATCTTTTTTATCCACCCCTCAGTTGATGGGCATTTGGGTTGTTTCCAAGATCTAGGTATTATAAATTGTGCTGCTATAAACATGGGTGAACATCTATCACTGTGGTACAATGTTTTTAATCCTTCTGGGAAGATACCCAGAAGGGGAATAGCTGGGTCAAATGGGATCTCCAATCCTAGTTTTTTGAGGAATCTCCACACTGACGTCCTCAGTGGTTATACCAGTCTACGTTGCCAATAGTGGAGAAGGGCTCCTTTTTCCGCACAGCCCCTCCAGCATTTGTTATTGATTTGATTTCTTGATAATAACCATTCTTTCCAGGGTGGGAAGGAATCCCAGAGTTGTTTTAATTTGCTTCTCTTGAATGATCAGTGACAGTTTGGGATACATTAGAATATAGAAAAAATTTTGAAAGATACATTCTAAGAAGTTAAAGTAGTCACATTTAAACTGTGGGGTTATGGATACTTTCATTTTATTCTTGACTAATTTTCTAACTCTGCTAAAATAAGCATGCATTGCTTTTATGTAAGAAGTTATTTTAAAAAAAATTTATAACTATAAATAATGACAAATTGTATGGTCTTAAAAGATTTTCTAGGTATATTGTACTATCTGAGAAAGCTCTGAGGAATAAGACAAATCGTAATTCAAATCAGTGTGCTTCAAAAAGGCTTATATGCAAAACCTGGCAACCATTATGATGAAAGGCAAATTAGTATCCTCAGGATAGTTGGTGTTTATTAGCGGCTGACATTTAGACATTAAGTACTTCTCTCTTTTTTTAGCAGTACTGGGGATTGAATCTGACCTTCATACTGAGCTACATCCCCAGCACTTTTATTTTTTCATGTGGAGACAAGATCTTGATAAACTGCCCAGATTGGGCTGGAATTTGCAATCCTCCTGCCTCAGCCTTCCAGAGTACTGACTATAGGTATGTGCCAACTCAGCCTGACTATGAAGTACCTCTTGACAAATGTAAACCAATGAGGCAACCTTGCACAAAACTAAGCAAAATAAGCGAACAAAAACCCTACCTCCTGATTTGGATCTAACAATTTACAAGAAAAATACAAAGGACAACAGAAGTGGATGTAATCAGCAAAATCTAAACACTGAGAAATTATACAGGATAAAAGACGCAGTGTTTTCAATAAGAAAGAGACTAAAAGGAGATCTGTAGATTAAAGAGAGACACCAATCTCAATGTATAGTCTTTCCATGCACCCTAAGTCTGTTTTGTTTTTTTTTTGGTGCAGGAAATCGAACTGAGAACCTTGCGCTTCCCAGGCAGGCACTTGTGCCACTGAGCTATATTCCCGGCCGCATGCACCCTAAGTCTGAAACTGTAACATAATCATAATTTATAAAATGACCCAGGAAATATGAATGCTAAATATGTTGATATTAAATGTAGCAGTGATACGAAATTAATGCTATTAGTGTTTTTAAATAAAACAAAACAAAGTAGTGTTTTATATGCAAGTTTTTCACATATAGTAATGGTACTGTTACGTGGAGGAAGTGTGCATATAGATGGAGCCAGATTTGTCAAAAATTCATAATTATTTTTCAAGCTCAGTATACTTGAAAATTTCTAAAATGAAACAAGTTTTTAAAGGGCATCACGACACGGCACGAACAGGGTGACATAAGAGAGGCCTGTACTGAACACCCACAAGCCACCAGCGTGTGACCGAACCGGAAGTACATTTTTAAGGTTTAACAAAACTTTACATCCTTTGAAACATCTGTGGCTGTAACCAAAGATGTTAAACACTGTATCTATGCCCTCTTTTTCAACTGGAAGGGTTTTTGAAGTATGTAATCCCCATAATGCTGAGTATTAACAAGCAAAAGCAGACAGTCTATACTAACCTTGCACGCTGAAACGCCTCAAGAACAGCTTCTATGTAAATTAAAATTCCAAGTTTTCAAGAACATCTGGTAGACAATTTAACTCTATTCCTTACCAATTTGTAAAAGATTAACCTTAAAACAAGCCTCTCTTTCAAAAATTAATATACAGCTTTAGGAGCAAAGTTCAAACTGTATTTTTAAAAGAACTGGTCCAGACTAGCTTCTTGTTTGTGAAAATTAAGACTAATAAACACTTACATGAAAAGCGAACTGCCCTGAGAAATCATACATGCCACAGGAATGCATCAAACTCAGTGTGTTTCGAACAGCTTCAGGACTCAGGACTCTCTCACCAGAGATCGGGCAAAAGCCACCATTCGCCAGGGTTGCCGCCATCACGCTGGCTGACTCACAAGTCACTTCAATGGAGCAGAGCTGAGCAAGGAAAATGGTGAACACTGAAATTCTGGGCTCCGATCATTTTCACGTTACAGGTACCTTTTAAGATAACCTATTGGATTTGGCATTTCACACAGATCTGAAATATTTCTTGCAAAGGGATGAGTGTAATATAACTTGATGACATGCCAAAGATTTTGGGAGACCAAAGCTCTTTGCCCCTTTATAATTTAGCGTTTTAACAAGAACTAGGCTTGCATGAGCCAGCTCCTAAACACTAGGATTTGTTACTGCCTTATGTGATATTCATATATGCTTAAATATTAATGCTTTCTTGGAAAGCAGAAGTGTAAGTATTTTTAACACACCAGGAAAAAGCAAGCCATCGATACACTTTTCAGACAAAGCAACACACAGTAGCATCATTATAAATATCTACATGAGAAATCACCATCTTAGAGGGGAAAAATGCTAAAATTCTTGACATTTCACCTGTAACAAAGCTCAGCATCCATGTTTATTGATATTAAAAAAAATTCTATTTCTCCAGAACCACAGAATCTCCTTGCTACACTGTCCCAGTATAGCAAGCAAAAGCATTTAAAATTGACTTAATCATGAAAAACTTTCTCAAAGAAAGATGACTTAAATTTCATTGTTTAAATTTAAATTTCAACATTTCAAATTCACACATAGGAGTAACTGAAATTTTGGCGGTCTCCAACAGGCAGCACTGAACTGAGGTGTGTACACAACAGCTTACGGCATGGTCTGTCTCGAGCTCCAGGGTAGTACTAACAACTACGCTCACTCAGAAGGAAATGCACCACACCAGCTAAGCAATTAGCCTCCTAGCAGCAATTAACCTAGGACAGAGCAGTAGTGAAGATTACAGAAGACTGCAAATCAGCTAAGAAACTGACATTTCAAAACGCTGAATATGAACACTGATAGAGAAATAGCTTCTCCCAAAGTATAAAACAGAGCGTGGTTTGTAATTAGAAGAGTGTTTCCAGTACTATACATCATTTCCTGTATTTTGAGAAATTTTTTCCTGTTCTAATCTGAGGCATCAATTTTTAGAAGATACAGACATGAAACTGCCTTTCAAAAGGTATTTTTTAAAGTCAATGGCCTAGAGTCAAAATTTCAGAGACATCTTTATTTTGCAAAATGTGGCACACCTATTTATATATACAATTTGGACAATTAAAGTAAATTACCTGGAAATAGAAGTCCAGGATGCCCACCATGTCTGTACCTTCTGGAAAACACTGAAAAAGCACAAAAGTAATTTAAAATATAGGCACACAGGAAAAAAGTATACTCATGGATAAATGAGACTATGTTACGATTAAGTTTAAAAAATATACAGCATTTCATTTTAATTTAGAACAGTTTGATGTATAGAAGAGTGCTAACATGAAATTAAATAATAAAGTAAAATTACATTACATTACAGTATATGAATTTCCAGATACTAATTTCAGCGAAAATAATTCAAATTCATAAATCAATTACTGGATTAGCTACTGAAAATGTTAAAAATTAACAGTAATCAACAGCAATCAGGCTTCTTTAAAAAGTACTAAACCTCAAGCAGAATGTGCATTAACATAAAGACTCAAATATTTGGATACTGCCAGATACAAAGCAATTTAACAGTAACATTAACGATTTGGTAAAACTGACTCAAGAGAGCTTTGCAAATCTTCTGGATTTTCAGTAGTAAAAACTAGTTACTCAAAGGCCATTGTTAAGTTCTTAGTGTGTGATACCTCAGTTGTCAAATTCAATTCACTCCAAATTTGTGTTCAAACACTGAAAAATTTGGGAACTGAACATGTCTTCCCCATAAGAAATAATGAATAATCAAAAAACTGATTCTGAGGCCCACCGATTCCACGAGCACTATATGCTGTCTGGGCAGGAGGGGTGCTCAGAGTCAGCCATCAGCCGCCCCTTCCTGTCAGCGGTAAGGTGGGGCAGGTTTTGTCAAGTCAGATTTTTGATCAGCTTTGATCAAAGAAAGTTTCAACAAAGAGCAGTTGTTTTCTTTTTTAACTTTGCTGTTTGAGTGGTGGAAAGTTTAATCTTGGAGCTGTCTGAGAACTGAGATATCACTGCATATGCCATCATACTTTAGTAAACAAGGAATAATCTGAAATAGAAACAATTTAAAGACCTTCTTTTCTTTCAAGTAGTATCCTATTGCAAAATTTCGATCTCCACTTTCTCTTTCAGACTGAAACCTAGAAGAAAAAAAATCTGCTATTTACTTTCCATAGAAGAACGATGTTTCTTTAATTTGCACAGCAAAGGGCAGTATAAAGAACACGGACTGCTGAGTGCTAAGCGCTATTCTGTCACAAGGCTTTCACGTGCCCTGGGCAAGTCATTTAAATGGTAGTGTTCCTGGTTTGAATTTTCTCAGCTATAAAAATTCAGGTCTTTTTTTTAACCTTCACATTTTATACACTCACAGTACGTAATTTTTAAATTCTCAAGTATTTTACCATTAAAATACACTGAAAATTTATAGAATCCTCTGGCCTCCCTAAAAGTACATGCAACAGTTAATTCTAACTTGGTGATTCCATGGAGCTTTCAGTGAAGGAGGGACTCATATTGTGGATACTGATGACTCACAGGCTGAAGCGATTTCAGGGGAAACCTAGGCAGTGGCAGGTTCTATGCAGCAAGAACAAAGTTATGAAAGTACAAAAGACAGAAGAAGTCACTGTAAAAGCACCTAATCTGATGTATCTGGGAAAAAGTAGGTGGAGAAGAATGGAGAAACATCAAACTGGCAGAGAAGACTGGGACCAAATGAAGGTCAGTGAATGGCAAAAAAAATAATGGTGCCTGACGGTACACAAAGTTAGTTGCCCGAGTTATATTTTCTAAGGGTAACACTGACATGAGTTTCAAAGGGGAGAAAGAAAAAAACTGGGTGTTCTACTTGGTGTTCTATTACAGAATGAGAGCCAAGAGGCAGGCGGTAGGGACAGGAAGGGAAGGGAGTACAACAGCAAGCAAGCAGCTGGCTAAGTCTTCTGCGCTGAGAGGAAGCGGAGGCGGCAGGTAAGGTCTGGGACCAAGCCTGGACTCCAAGCGTGGCTTACTGAGAGGATGACAGCACGGACGTGAGACCCCCACAGCACAATCCGTGAGAAAAGGACTTTGACGTGGACATACTGCACGAGACAGAAGACTGCTCGTTGTGCAGGACCAGCGGGCGGCGCTCTGCATTAATGGCATGCACAGCCCCTTCTAACTGCATTTTAACGCTTTCACGATCAGAAAAATATTGGAAGTGGAGTCATGTTAACTTGCCATGATTTAAAAAAATATCAACATGGTGCAGATGAAAGGATTAACTACTCACAATTATCAGTGCTTTTGCACATAGTTCAATTTATCCAACACTACCTCATGTGCTAGATAACAGACACAGAACTGAAGTGGGAGACACAACCCAACCCTGTTCTGAAGGAACTGATGGGGTCGGGACAGAATAAGCTCAACAGAACACAGAACTTGTTTTATTGAGAACACAGAAAAGGTGAGATGAGATTCCTGAAAACTTTCTGGGGAAGATACTCAGGCTGATGAGCAGAACTACATAGCTCCAACCAAGACCTGGAAGCCCACAAGCCTGATATTTACTGTGTGGACCTACAGAGACAAGCCAAGTCAGTCTTGCTCTATGAAACTGTAGAGCTTTAAAAAAACCAAACCCACAAACAAAAATCCCTTTAACAAAATTTCTAAAAAGCAAAGATCTAAGGGTGACTATTTTCTTACACAATAACAAATATAAAGCATAAATCTTCGAATAAAAGCTATAAAAGCCACTAAGGGGACAGCTGGGAACATTTACATATTGACTACTGCCATATTTTTAAATTAACATTCTTGGACGTGTCACTGGTACTGTGGTCATGTAGGATAATGTCCTATTCTCAGGACATACATGCTAGGTGATTCAAGGGTGAAGTGTCACGCTATCTACAAATGTTTCAAATGACTGAGCAAAAAAATCTCTGTACATGTAGATTACATATATGTGCATGGAAAAACACATTTTTATCTATCTAGAGAGGAAGACAGAAAAAACAAACGAGACTAAGTATTAATCAAAAAATAGCTAGGTGAAAGATATCACATATTCATCGTTCAATCTTTCAAATTTTCTCTAGATTACAAACTTCAAAATTCAAAATAGGGGCAAAAATCAAATTAGCTAGGGACAGAGATAAAGGGAAGTATCAGGCAAGAAAATTGAGCCCCAGTAATTTGAGGTAAATTGGGGTTTCTGCTTATATGTGCAGAGAAAATAAATTTATTAAAACTAACATTTTTAAATGTTCCTGTTGCGTAACTTAGAAATGATTTTTCTCTAGTGACGAAATTTTAGGTAATTTTCACAGAAATCAGTCTGAGGACTAATAGAGAGCACATTAATTCTAAAAACAGTAAATATTCACGTGTACACAGGAGAAGTAACAAAGCAATAGTGAAAACAAAACTGTAAAATCTAGAGTTTTTGTTAAAGAGTTTTGACCAACTAAAAAAGCCTAAGTTACAAATTAGACTCACGTGGCATTACTGAATCCAACATATTCATTACCAGCCATCTTATTCAAAAACTGCATCACCTATGAACCAAAATTAGAAAGTATTAGTAAACATAAGACAAATATACAAGCAATACAGCATAAACAGAACTCTATGTTGCACTTACATAGTCAAATTTCTCAGCATTGTTTACTCCTTGCTGCAAAGAAATCAGAGACATAAATATGTTACTATAGACGCCACCATAGTTAAGTTTTAAGATAATGTAATAACAAAATTTCAAACTGCTACCATTATTATTAATAGAATGCATTAGTACTTTTAAATCTAGAAAATACTTCTAGAGTAATTTAATATTTAAACTTTTTTATGTGTTCTTTAACATCTATAAATTGAGGAAAAAAATCAAAATTACAAAGGGAATGCTTTATTTTAAGTATAATTTTACTCAACCCGAAGTTACATAATTTTAAACACAAGTAACCCCCAAATCCTTGTATCATCCATGCCACCACATAATCTGCTAATACGAATGGTAGTTTTGTATTTTAAAAAACTTAAAATAAAGTTTCACCCTTAAAAAACTATATATATGTCATTATTCTCGAGAACAATCTGTATTTTTTAAGAAAACCCATACGCCAATATTAATTGAGTTAGAAAAATGAGTTACAATGCAAAACTGACTGATCCTTTAGAATTCTAGAATAGGCAAACATTCTGGATACATTTTAGTGTGGAGAAAGCTCTGTCCTTAATATCTCTCCTTGTACAACAAGGCTTCAACTAAAAAATGTTGCAGTTCATAGTCTCTAAGAAATTAGCTACAAGTATATTTAGCATTATGCCAATTCAGAGTGTGGAGGATGTATTGTTTCATTCACTTCTATTTCTGACATGTTATCTACTTCAAATGTCATTAGGAAAAAAACCTATGTAATGTAGATCAGTTCAAGTAGCCAAATGGTTTCATTTTACCTCGGCGAAGTTTACAAAGCAGTAAGTTGTAGATCTGAAATCAAACGTATTAATTGGTGATATGCACCCAATAGAAACAATACATCTCTAATTTCTAAAACAGACTTAAAATAATTTGACCACTAGTCTTTAAAAACAATGATTTACCCTAAAAAAATCTAAAACGTTCCACTTTAAAATGTTACTATGGGTGCAGGGGTAGGAGTGAGGGGCACTTTTTCCAGATTGTTATTTAACTGAATAAAGGTAGGTTTGTTCTCCATTTGAGAAGATCAGGGTATGGGTGGTTAGCAGGTGAAACCTTACAAATCAATTTATTTAACAAGTTCAGGCCCACATAAAAATAGTAACTGGAAGAACACCACATTATTTCATCAAAATGAAGCATTAACAAAAATAAGATAATTTAGTACCAGCCAGATTATAATCCCTATATATTCTCACTAAAGCATCCTTTGACATATTTTAAGCTTTATTTTCTTATATTAAAAATCAAAATGTAGAAATGTAACTCCAAAGCTGT
The DNA here is from genome assembly GCF_000276665.1 of Chinchilla lanigera. Lineage (NCBI taxonomy): Eukaryota > Metazoa > Chordata > Mammalia > Rodentia > Chinchillidae > Chinchilla > Chinchilla lanigera. Next base: position 8,242,618 of record NW_004955403.1, read on the forward strand.
TCAATGAAAAATAATTAAAAGAAGAAATTACCAACTTCATTGAACTGTTGCAGTTGTCAAAATATTCCATAGATCCTAATGCTGTAAAATATGTAACAACATTTAAGCCACAAAAACCTTTTCAACCTTGGAAAAAGCACAAAAAAAAAAAAAAAAAAAAAAAACCTGCCTGGCAAGTGCAAGGTCGTGAGTTCGGTTCCCGGTACCGGAGAAAAACAAAAAAAAAAAAAAAAAAGTGTCAACCAGTGGATCCACTGAGTACAATAGTAGTTTTCATATTACTGCAAACATTTCTCATCTGTCTTTCTCT
>NW_004955403.1:8243027-8274384 GCF_000276665.1 Chinchilla lanigera
AAAAAAAAAAAAAAAAAAAAAAAAAAAAAAAGAACTCTTTTGGAAAAGGATGTCAGTATTCGTACTGGATGTCACATAAGTAAGTACTGGTTATACAATTAGTCAATGTAAAATATACAAGTTATACTGTTGAACTTTTATTCTCTGACCTAGACTATACACTATAAAACAAATTTTTCTTATTGAACTATCATGTTTAGAATAAAAACCATTTCAACTCTAGACTGCAGTTGCACATTTGGTCTACTTTGTGGCTTTACTAAATTAAAACATTTAAATTATGCTCTTATGTTGTTTTTAAGAAATAATTGATATTTACCAGTTATCTATCATTATACACTATTTTGGGTAAGCTGCTCAAAATGTCCTAGCTGATTATATAAATATGGCGAAATAAAATAAACTGAATTATGTAAGTGAGAGAATGTCTCATCCCAAATCTTCCCATTTATATGTAAAGGCATTAGATTAATGCCTGTTATTATCTACCCTGGAAATGTCACTTAAGTCAATAAAATGTATTTGCCTCCATTCCTTAGAAAGATTTCATGTACAGTGTGAAAATATGGAATGTAGTAATTATTAAGATGTTATTTTGTTTTGAAAGTTACTGTAAAAAGCTTCTCTGCAAAACTCTTAGCAACACACACACACACACACACACACACACACACGCAGAATAAATTACAGAGTAAATCCTCTCTATCCAAGAAAGCAAAACTGAAAACAAAACAAAAAGCTTATTATCATCATTACCTCATGACGGAGAGATAAATGTTTACAAGAATTCAAGCTAAAATGGGTACATGGGGGCTGGTTATTGTGATAACTGTATATATGTTTGAATTTTTTCACAATAAAAAGGAAAAATACTGACTTATTAAATAATTGCCCATGCTAGTTTACAAGACTGTTCTCTTTATTTTCTTTCTTTTTGTGGACTGATTTTTAGCTCATGCATCAGTGGGTATTTTCTTCTGACAGAATGAAATAGGGACTAATTCTCTTCCTTCCTATTTTTTAATTTTTACTGATACATGACCTAAGAAACCCTGCTTACAATACAAGAGTGGAGACAAAGAAAAAAATCTTGTTACACCGAAGTCATGCAGTTCTTTTTACTCCTGTCAACCTCATTACATGTCAAAAGTCACAATAATCTAGCCTCAAAAATTACAATAATGCTATTATTAACTGACAACATGCTTATCCTTTCAAGTTTGCTGAAACCAAAGAACTGGAATAGAGCAGGACTTCACTGCCAGTCACCGCTCTGATTCACACCCTCAATATCACTGACTTCTGTATTTCAGAATGTTCTCTTTTGTTGGTGCCCAAGAAGTTCTACAACCTGAAGCATCCACTGTAATAAGATTTGGGGCACGTGAGTATTCCTTTCTTTGGGAAAATGGAAGGACACTAGACCAAATGGCAGAGTTATTTTAAGAAAGGGCCGTATGGAAATACACCTGGAAATTTTCTGAACTATCAATGCCCCTCTAACCCTTCAGATAACCAGGTACATGTCTGTTCCAATTTGAATGTCACGGTACAACATTATTAAATATTGTATTATTTTAATTTTGGAAAAGTTAAATACAGGAGGGACTTTTTAAAGGAAATTAAATTGGTAAAATATTTACCAAAATTTTTAATCCATTCACCAAATGACTTCTAAAAGCAAATCATGTGATTTGTTTGAAAAAGCAGTCGGATCCTGATACTAGAAAATTATACAAATTTTATAAGCATGCCTATCGAGTTTCAGAATTTACATTCTTTGAAGAGAGCTACGAGTGAAATAAAGGTACTGAGTTTCAGCACTGTCTATTAAATGCAACTCTGTGGAGCTGTCTTCACACTGTCTTCACTACACATTCATAAATTAATTCACACTGCATCACCTATGAACCTGTCAATATTTTTAATATAAAAATAGCTCATTTAAACATGACAGCTATTTTGGCACCTACTTGATTCTTTTAAGAAATGCAGAGGTACAGCCAATCTCAAATTAGAGATCACAGAGGACAGGCAAAAGGAGGTAACGGAAAATGATTCTATAAAGTACGTACTCTTGCCACAGAAGATACTTTAAAGCTAAACAGTAGTAGAACAATTAGAAATAGATATTACAGGAAAAAAGGTAATGTTCTGACGCTATTCTTTTCAAAGATTAACCCTAAAAATAAACACAACAGTGAATTTGGTTGACAAAATTCTATCAAAAAAAGAAAAATGTATCAACAAACATAAATGAGGTAAATAAACAATACTATATAATCTTCAATCCAAAGTCTCTCCAGAGCAACAAACTGCCTTAAAAACACGGCTTATCAGCAAATCCAGCATGTTTCTCGCTAATATGACTCAATGAGCATTATACACATATTAACAAAATTTGTCCTGATTTTTCATGGAGTATGATTAAGTTTTTTTTAAAATTCAAAACTACTTCTGACAGAAAAAAAAATCTGCAAAGGATAAACTGGAAACTACTACTACACTAAAAAGGCATAAGCATAAAAGACCACGCAGCTTACTCCACTTCTAAAATAAAAAAGCCAAAGTGGCAATTATTTGTAGCATGTTGCCCTCATTTTCCCACCCCTAACTTCAAGCCATCAGACTTTTAATTTTTAAATTAAAATCAGATGAAACTTTTACCATTGAAAAGAAAAAAATTATGCGAAAATGCTATTTCATCTAATCATAACTGAGTTCCTTTCAAATATACTTTTCTTCTTCCCTTTCAATCAAGCAATCACACATTATCATCACAAAACAGACTGCAACAAAAAATATTCCTTTAAAGTTAGTAGCCATCGTTTAGAAAGGAAGTATAGTAACCCTTATGTTTTTTTAATTATGTGCAATTTTAGTATACAACGACATTTGTTTTTAAAAAGGTATTTACCTATATAGCTTTGTATAAAATTTTAAATATTGAAGTTTTCCTATAAGCTTAGTAGTTAAGAATTTATGCAACAGGTTCCTTCTGTCCAAATCCTCCTTTTTCCACAATCTGCTAATCCTTTTGAACACTTGCTCTGCCTCTTCCCCCATTTCCTGAGGATCACCACCAATCCTACAAGGAAAAAATATCAATACTACAAAATTATGAAATAAAGAGTCTTACTAAAGACTCTACTTAATTTTCTTTGGGAGGGTAACAACATGAGGAAAATTGTTTTAATGGTACCACCAGCGCTGCATTTTGAATGGAAAAAAAATTACAAATAGCCCTAAGGTCAAAAGAAAACCTAAACAAAAGAATTCATATCCAGTAGCCATGAGAAAATATCCACTCTTTGGCCACTCAAACACAGGCTCCTTGGGAAAGGACCTTTTTCCTTCCAGATCGCAGGCACCAATTAATATCCAAGAATGACTACATATACGCACTGAAAAATAATTCCAATTTTTAAGCCAATAAATCAGTATCTTTTATACAAGTTAAAAATTCAGAAAGCAGTGTTTTTGCTTTTTCTGGACAATACAACTATGCTAGTTAAGGATGTCATCAAATGAAATAGCAAATACCTATGTTAAATGCGGCACCGTGAATTCTACTATACAAAATGCCAGGAAAATTTGCTCAAAGCCCAATTCTGCTGTTACAACCTACTCAGTCTCAATTCCCTATGGCCTACAAAGTAAGAGGACTAAGCTTAACAACTTCTGTGACTCCTTTTGGCTATACTTGTATTCAATTTGAAACCATCAACAATTCATAAATACTGTTATCATATAATTTGCAAAGACTGTATCAGTTATTTATATGAATTTTGTATTCTTTCTTTTGAAAGATTCTAAGAAGTTTTACATTCAAGAAGTCATTTAACTAGGGTTGTGTCAGGCTTCCCCCCTCCAGCATTTGTGTGAACTTTTTTACGTTTAAAAAAATGTATTAATTCTAAGAACAAAACAAAAATTCAAAGAAAGTGACCTTAATTGAGTCATATCTCAAAGTCTCATTTTCAACTTTGCTACTGACTACAAAATTTTTTAAGTTTAAAACCACGCATCAAATCTGCCTATATAAGATGACTCAGTTAAATTTTTGCACTACTGGGTACTGAGCCACACTTAACATTGTACATGTTTTGAAATTCCGTTTCTAAATGTTCATACGGATGTGATTCAATGTAGTTTATACATTATGACCAAAGATGGTAAATAAAACTAATGAAATGATGCTCTGATGACCAGACATGCAACTTCCACATGCAGCATCTCAGGGTAGTCAGTTAAACCCACGAATCACTAGACAAAATGAACCCTAACTATATGAAGTTAAGTCTCCTACTAACCATCTGCATATGCCTTTTCCTGAAAACACTACTGATAGAATCTTGCCAGCATAAAAGTTCTTAAACTGGAATCTTTAAATGGCCTATGAACCCCCTTAAAATTTATGGTATGTGGACTTTTCTCAGAAGACCCAAAAATGGTGTGCAGAATCATTCCAGTATTTTTAAATCAAGCATTAACAACATTATAGTCACTTTCCTTCTAATTTGTTACTTGTTCACATCTAAATTATTAACAAAATTTTCAGCACATTATTTATTCAATTTAATTATAAGGGCATGCTTACTTGTGAATATGCTATACTAGGTAATTACCTAAAGGCAGAACTGTATTTTGCACATTATTGCATTACCATTTTCTATAGAAGTTTCTTTCACCTCAGAATAGCTTCCCCTTTGTAAAACAGCCATGACTAATTGGGCATTATAATGAAGAAAGTGAAAATTTCCATTACATGTTAAAGTTAGTTGTTTTAAAATACTTTGTCTTTATCTACTGCATTACACTTGTAAGAATGTGGGCCGTTGCTTATATGCCCCAAAATAACAACTATACATACATATTTGTAAGATAGCAGTCCTCATTTTAAAAGCTTTTGCTCATGAAGATATAAAACTCGTGAAAATTAAGGCAAGATTTCTAGTATTCTAACTGCATGAATTTTTCTGAGTTGGGCCAAGAGGGTCGTTTTTTGTGAATGCTCTTTGTGTAACCAGCACTGAAAACCCTCAGCGATGCACTTTCAATGCCACGACTTAGGTCTCAGTCTGCCTTGGAATAGACAGGAGCAAGTTCACTGAAGGAAAGTATACAAATGTTCTAGACACAAACAGAACTTATTTTAATATAAACAACATAATCAGGAACTTAAAACATAAATTAAAAATTGAAAAATCTGAAACTGTGTGATAGATATTGAAATTTATCACAGCAGAACCATTTTCAAACACTTAAAACAGCATTAGAGCTGCCAATTATTAAGGTAAACCAAACACTAAAAAAAAAAAAAAAAAAATCAACATATAATGTAAACATCAAAATATGAGAAATATAACTTAATAATTGGAATAAGCCTTACTTATTTTAATTATGGCATGATTTAAGTAAAGCATGAAACAAGTTCAAATTAAAGTTGTGATTCTAGCTCATGAAAGTATAAAAGACTTGCAAACAGGCAACAGTAAATGTACTTTACCTTAAACATAAACTACTAGAACAATTGTTCCTACATATATAAATAACCAACAATATACAATAAAATGCTTTTAATTCTGTTAACATCTGCTCATTCAACAAGAGCCAAAAAGAAGAAAAAAATATCTAAACTTTAAGAAGAAAAGCCTCTTCACCTATTGTTCAGTAGACTTCTTAAATCTTTGTCAAGAAAGAGATTGAGATTTACTCTTGGGATTTACAGTAAAGTGAGTCATCTGTTTTTAAAATTTGGCCTTGAAATTAATGACATTTAGTTTTGTAATACATGAAAATCCTAAGCCTATTCCCTAAAATTAGTTTTTTTAACACCAAGAGAAAGCTTTTCATCGACCTACATAAATAAGCCAAGAGTCATTTTTGTCTTTGACATTATAAAAACTTTACTAGGTTAAAAGGGAATGCTAACATTTTACCTTTATTAACGAAGTTATAACAATGGCCCCAGCATTTACCATAGGGTTGTGTGGTTTATCTGTAAAATATAAAAGGAATAGAATTACTTCAAATACTTGGTACCATGTTTTTTGATGCACAGATACTCTCATAAACATAAACTTTTTAAAAAGTAAGCCACTATCATGACAGTTTTTAAATTCCTTTTTTTGAAGTAAGCTGCTTGTCAAACCAGCATTACAGTGTCAGTGAGTCAATGTAAGAACACATCCAAATTTCCCAGCTTCGCCATTTTCTGTGGTAGCTGTGACCCTGAGTAACTGAACTTCACCGTGCTCCCCATCTGTAAACGGCACAAGCACTAAATGACTGAATTAAAACGCATGCAACGCTCCAGTTTTAAGTAATTAAGTAATATTACCATCTTAAAAATAACATTAAAATAAAACTTTAAATAAAATTTAAAATAATACTACCTTAAAATAACATTAAACCCCTATCTGATGTGATCCCATTTTCACTTTTTAAACAATGTTTTATTTTTGTGCTTATGTACAAACATACAGAACAAAACAATGACCATGATATGCATATATTCTCTATGCTTTTTATATTTCTTGACAATAAGGACATACTTCTTACAGAATTTTAAAACTTACCTACAGTTTTTTTAGACTTACTTACAATTTAAACTCATCAAAAATTCTACCTCTATCCTATACTGAGACAAGCGTCTAGCTGACCAACCCTGAGCTCTGGAAAAGAGGTGCAGTACCTCAAAATGTTAAAGTGTTACCACGTAACCCAGCAATTCCACCTCTAGGAATATAACCAAAAGAAATAAAAACATACAGTCACACAAAAACTTGCATAGAAATGTTCACAGCACCATTACTGATAAAAGCCTAAAAATGGAAACAACTCAGCAGTCCCATCAGCTGAAAAGTAGGTAACTGATGGTATCATCGAGACAAACAGTATTATAAAAATAAAGCAATCAAAAAGGCCAAATACTGTATTATTCCAGGTACATGCAATTTTCCCCAAACAGCCAAATCTACAGAGACAGAAAGTATATAGTTTCCAGGGATGGGAGGAATGAGGAATAACTGCTAATGAGCATGGAATTTCTTTGTGAAGGGGGATGAAGGTGTTCTGAAATGGAATATGGTGATGGCTACTTAACTCCAAACATACTAAAAGCCACTGAATGGTACACTTTAAGTGGGTAAGGTACATGATTATGTGCATTATGTCTCATTAAAGCTGCTAAAATTTCTTTCCAATTAAAAAGAAAATTAAGAGATCTAAAAAACTGGCTGGATAAACTATAGTCTGCCAGTTAAGGGAAGATCAAATGTGATTTAAAGGTGATGCTTTAAAACTGCATTTTGGAGTCAACAATCCCACTTCTGAAAATGAAACTATTATATAGTATTGAATTCATATCTGTATTCCCACATGCGTTATAGCCATTATTCACAACAGCTAAGAGAGGAAATCAACCTATCAATGGATGAATAAATAGAGAAGTGTGTTATTAGACACAATGGAGTAATACTCAGCCTTAAAAAGGAAATAGTGTCATTTTATAATAATCTGGACAAACCAGGAGGACGTTATACTATGTGAAGTAAGGCAGCACATAAAGAAAAGTATCACTTGACCTCACATGAGGAATACAAAAAGCTGCACTCATAGAAGTAGACTAGAATGGAGGTTACCAGGGCTGTAGGGGCCGGAGGAGATGTTGGTCAAAAGGACATGAAATTTCAGGTGAACAAGGTCAGGGCACCTACTGGGTAGTATAAGCACTGTATTATAAACTTTAAAATTGCTAAGGAAGAATTTACATGTTCACATTTAATTACTCCACATTAACATGTTTGCAATATGCTCTACAACTCTAAAGTTTAGAAACTTTATAATTTTTAAACAAGTCAGTCCTGTCTTCAGCGTATGAATTAATCCTCCTCCTCCACTTAAACTGTCAACCACGTACTGGTAAGACAACATAATCGGAGAGTACGCAATGCTTAACTCCGTCTTCTCTGTGGTGTTTTAGAGGTACTGCTTGCTGTCTTGTATTAGCTAAGTAAGGTATTCTTGAGGACCAATGCTCTCTATGCTTCCAGTTTGGTAAAACAGACATCAAAGATTATACTTATTGATTAATCTAGTCACCGTATGGTGATTTCCAAAACTGACATCTCCATAATAATCTGTCTACTCATTTATAAGAATAGAAAGCACCAGTTAAGTCCATCGTAGGACCAAACTGCTGTTACTAAGAGAGTAACTGCAACGATTTCTGTATCTATTCATTATATTCATGTTAATTTTATCATCACAACTTTATCAAGGTGAGGTAATATTAATAAATTTGTTTTTAAAAATTTGGTAATGACAGATGCATCTACACTGTATATAGTTTCATCAAAAATCTACCCTTGAAATTTTAAATGTGAAAATGATCCTCATATTGTTTTTTGCTAGAGCTGGTCTACACGAGGACTCAAAAGCACACAGTTGGTTCAGAACCTAGATAGGAGTGGTATAGTGAGATCTTCATTTTTCCAGTAGCTTCAGAAAGCATAATATTGAGTTAAGCTTAGAAAAAGCTAAGAATACTATGGCAACACCTCTTGTTAGGCTGGGCATGGTGGCACATGTCTGTAATCCCAGCACTCAGGAGACTGAGGTAGGAAGATCACGGCAGGAAGATCACCGTCCGGGCCAGCCTGTGCTACAAAGTAAGTTTAAGACCATCCTGAACTACACAGCAAAACCCTGTCTTAAAAAGAGAAAAAAACCCAAAAACCAAACCAAACAAACCAAAAACAAAACAAAACAAACAAAAAAACCTCTCGTTAAACTTTACATTTCAGTTTTGTTTTTTTTTTTTTCATATAAAACAGTGCTCAATTCTGGAGTTTTTACTATGATTTTTTTTCTTATACACATGACAGCATCAGTACATCATAATTTCTAAAACTAGACATGTACACGGCAGACATTTTATTACTATAATATTAAGTTCATTTACCCCACACTCCATTTTGTTTTGTGTGAAATACTATTCAAGTCTTACATTTGTTATTTTCTATTCTTTAAATACCTTCTTCAAAATCAATGTACTAGAATCGGTGCAATCAGTACTTTCATAACAAAGTACTAATTTTTCTTATAAAATGTATTATCTTATTAGAATAATAGTATTAATGCTTTTTATACGTCAACGTTAAGGACCTTAACAAAGTGCATCTGCATATGGTACCCTTACTAAAGTTGCTAATTTAAGGACATCTCCACAAAATCAGGATATAAAACCATAAGAAGAATAGGTAAGAAAATGTAACAGCTCTAAAAAAAGTCACAGTTTAATAAACTAATAAAACAATGAATGACACACTTTTTTATCTAGCAATAAGAAAAAAGATAAAAGTGTATGTCACACAACCGTTACTGCAATCTTCGCTCTCATTTTCTTCTATCCTTTTTGAAAATGTTTTAAATTTTAGTTTATTAGTCCATGTGTGTAGTACATAATGCTGACATTCCTCGTGGAAAGTTGGTACACGTATGTAAGTTGAAAGTTGGTACACGTATGAAAGTTGGTACACGTATTTTTTCTCTTTTTAAGAGAGAAAAAGTTGGTACACATTTTGATTCCTTTCTTCCCCTCTCCTCTCTTCCCCTTCCACCCATCTCTTGATCCCTTTCCCTTATTTTTGATCCATATTTGCAGTACATAGTATCTACATGCCTTGTGCGAAGTCGGTACACATACATAACACATCCGAATTCCTTTTATTCATCCTTTACCCTTCCTGTCTCCTCCCACTCCTTCAATTTTTTACATTAATTGAACAGTCAGAAACTTTAAACATCCTTGAAAGATTAAAAAGTAAACCAATCCAAGGGGATAAAGTTTAATCTAGTTTGCACGAGCTATGTTTAGGTTTAAAATATCTCTATCAGAGCTAAGTACTAGCTTTGCCCACCCTTTCCTTTTGAATTCCTGGGAAGTACTCAAAGTAGGTAGCTGCCCAACTATAATGCAAGATAGTCCTTGAAACATTAAATATTATTTAGGAGAAAAAGGGAGAACACTAAAAGCACCAAAAGTATATAAATACTGTGTGCAATCTAATTTATATACACTGTCTGGATAGACCTTCCCCCAAGGGTAGTGGAGGACACCTATGTAATACATAAATACGCTACCAGCATTTGTTCCATGGGATAAAGACACATCATCTCATATCTCTGCCTTCTCGCATAGCACCCTACATTTAACTCAACACATTTGCATGCATTTTTACAGGCCCAAAAGAGGGGAAGAGCCTGTAACAATGCAAAGAAAATGGACTAGAAGAGACGTAAGTGTTCACTTCATCTTTGCCAAAGAGAGTCGTTTAGCAGCAATATTACCAACATACTGATCATCACACCCAACTCTCCACCTGCCCTCCTGCATCGGTTTTCAGTAAATTCCCGACATCTTGAAATTTACCACAAGATATTTCCTGACAGGTGGTGGTAAAGCGAACTTCTTACTCCCTGCCCCCTCATCTCCCTCTCGCCCACTCCCTAGTGGTGGAAGCTGCCTAAAATCATCATTTCTTAAAGTAATTAAACTATCACAATGGATTTTGCAGAAACCCCGTGTAACGATTTTAAAAAAGCCGGGTAGGGTGGCGCACGCCGGTTTCCCAGCACTCGGCAGGCTAAAGCACAAGGATCACCGTGAGTTCAAGGCCAGTGCGGACTGCACAGTGAGACCCTGTCTCACAAAACCCCCCACTGAGTAAATAAAGAAATGCTGGAAAAGCAGATACACACAGACAAACGTGCTTCTCCCCAGCCAACCGTTAGGTAATTCTTACCATCTTCATTTAAAAACAATTTGTTGAATCTTAATCCACTTGGCTCTTTCCCCACATAACGATGCACGTATTCAGTTCCAAGGTCATTGACAGCAATTGCGTATTTCAAAGGTTTCACACAGGACTGAAGACAAAAGGGAACTTTGGTATCTCCAATAGAATGCCTATTAAAAGTAGATTTACAAAACAATTAACATCCATCAAAGCAAAAGGAAGAGCATAACTGGAGTTTTTATTTTTATATGTGAATTCCAATTTACCAAGATATTCCCACAAAAATTCACTTCAATGTTAAAGAATAAATGTGTAAGAGAGATACTATTTTTAAAAAAATGAAAGCTTAGAAGTGCTCAGGTAACAGAACAGTTCTATATTAGACAAGTAATATGAAAATTTTTCTTCAAGGGTTAAACCACGGCTACGCCAGGTCAGTTTAAGAGCTCTTTACACTGTCCTCATTCTATCACTCTACTTATTACAATTTTGCAGACTTCCTTATTTATCAGCAGGGTGCCTCCAACATGCACATTTCCCAAATAGGAGCTTCAGTGACTTTACTTTTCACTTGCAAATGATCGACGGGTATGTTATGGGCCTGGACTCTTACGCTAATTGTATCGGGAACAAGAAGAATAAAGATGACAGAGCAAACAACCAATGAGAAGCTGAGAAACAGGGACCAATCTTACTGGTAATCAGTTCATTATAGAAAATAATGTTACGCTTCGACAATACTGCTCTTCTTAAACACATAAACACTCAGACTTGAACAAAATAAGACTACAATTATGAATAAAGAACACAAAATACCTCAAAAAACCCCCACAGAATTGCTGTCTCAATTTTTAAAATTATATTAAAATCCAACTTATTTAATCTTCTTGACATTCTGTTACGTTAGGAGTGATTTCCTTATAAATGGAAGTCCTTTCTACTTCACACTCACTGTGATGAAAAATTGAAGGCTTAAAGTGGGCTGACAGAGATTTGAAATAAACTCACCTCTGTCCATCTACTGTACAGACAGACACACCCCATAAGTCAGGACTGAACTTGGCCAGTTGAGGGATATAATCTGCAACCTACCCAAGATATTGGAAAGAAATTAACATCATGATTTAGACAAATAACATTATTTTCTTCTACCAAAAAAGGTCTTACTTCAACTTAGCTTCTATCAATGATTACAACACTTAAGAACTTTGTAGTCTACCCTTTGAATCATGATTTGTGAAAACTAAAGGCACAACAGACTTCAAGATTAGGATGAGAGTAAGTGAGTTCTTCGAGCCTTTATTATTTCTGTTTCCCAATGTATTTTTTCTTCCTAAAAAAGCAGAAAATCTAAGAAAGAACCTGACTTGATTTTTCCAAAGGAAAAAAATACAGAACTTCCTTAATCAAGGCCATGGGTACTTGTAGCTGCACCATCTAAAAAATTAGGAGTCAAGTATCTGAAAATAACTCATGTGCTTACAGTAAAATTATTAAAAGATTGTATTACATGAAAGCTATTTGAAGCTAACACAAACCAGCACATGCCTATAATCCCAACACTCAGGAGGCTGAGGCAGGAGGATTGTTTCCAAGTTCGAGGCCAGCCTGGGCTACAAAGTGAGCTCAAATCCAGCCTGAACTGCATAGTGAGACCCTGTCTCAAAAAGACAAAGAAAAAAAAAGAAAAAGAAAACCAAGGCTTTCCAAATGGAGATAAAATAAAAGTGTTCCCTGTGAAGCTTAAATAGCACAACTCTACCATTATTTAGATTTGGGGAAGTGCCCTGGGGGTCGGATCCCAGGCCCTGTTCATGATAGGCAAGAGCTCTGCTACTGAACTACACCCCTATCCCAGGGCTTTTTTAAAATTATAAACAGTTCATTTTATGTTCAAAAACATCACATCTGCAGAAATTCCCAATAAGATATTTTTATTCAATAAAAAGTTAAAAGTCATCACAATCATTTGAAAATTAACAAAAGAACTCAAATTTAGGTTTCTTTTTAGTCAGAATATCAAAGTCAAATATTTAAAATACTTTAAAACCATTAAATCCAGTTGCTTCATTTAAATTTCTTACCTAAATTAAAGAAAACTACACAATTTTATTTACTATACCTCAAAGTGAGCTGAATTTATGAACCACCTCGCATTTTACCCCGACCATCACTCGGGCAACATATTTATGTGAATGCCACTCAGGCAGGGGACATTTCAACCAGCTGATTCTCACACTGAATAAATGTGTATCTTATAAAAAGCAATGAAAAACAATATGCAAGTTTTGTTCTTCCTGTATTTGAATGACTGGACTAGTAAGAGGTTAAGTGATTGGGCTGGGAAAAAATAAACATTACCTTTCCTCCAGACTGCTTCTTAGCACTTTCATACAACTCATCGATGTGTGAGGTAAAGGACATGAAGTCAGGAATGACAAACTTTCTCCTAAAGGCTTGTGTCAGCAAGACAATGTTGCTTTGAACACATCTGCGGATGTGAGAAAACAATTAATAGGTACCATTCCACTATTGGTACCTGGTAATAACAGCACTCTAGTTAGAATATTAACCCCACATTTAAACAAGAAACAAATTCATCATTATATGTAATTAAATTCTGTAAGTTATACTTTCTACATAATTTTCTTTCCTTCCATCAGTCTTTCATGTATTTGCTTGTAAGCTGAATAAGTTAGAAATAAATTAAGATATACCCAAAAGGTATCAAAGATTAAAAAGAACATTCCACCAGGTCTAAGTATTAAGACCATCTGAAACAAGTTCCTTGTCCTACCAAAACTAATAAACACTCTGGATGACATGTGCTTAACACAAATCAGTCTTTAAAGTATCTTAGATGGGATCTGTGTGTTTCCCAAATTAAGTACATCAGACATTCACCTCTTAGCCCCCGTGTAACAATGCTAGTATTTTTTTTTAAATTAAACATGATGCATTTTAACATATTTTTCCTGAACTATATATCAAAAATTTGTACTTCTAAGTTTAAAACTTGAGGAACCACCAATGTGCTTTAGTCCCAATAATGAATGAATTCTCTTACATGAAATATTTATGGAAATACTTGTAAAAACAATGTACATAAATAAAATTTCATACACAGTAGGATAGTTTTATATTACAGTATCTTGAATCACTAAAAATAATACATTGTATTCAACTTGATACATGTATTAAACAGTAAAATTGTTTTACTGTTAAAAACCATTTTAAAGACATGGCAAACCATGTAGATAAAAGGGCATAAAATCTAGTGATCTGAACCAATATTCTGCTTTATGCTAAAAAAGTCAGAATAGGCAAGTCATATGTTAATGCAACTTTAAAGAAGAGTTGTATAGTAGATTATGGGAAATTTTACACTACTCAGTAATAGAATGTCTATTTAATCGATAAAGGCAGGAGATGCACGGACATCAAGCCGCAATGCCAACTATAATAAATCTTAAGGGTAAACCTTTAAGAAATTAAAAAAATTAAATGTTGAAAGTTGAAATATTAAAGTCAAATACTATGAGAAGTTATTTGTGTAACTGGATTCTTAACAGGTAAATGATGTCAAAACATATTAGCAGCTTCTTCGAGGAAGGAGGAAAAAAATAGGCATTTAAAAAAGTAACAACTTACAAGTACTAGTGATCTCGATTCTCAGTATCAATATTTTGTGAAGAATTTCCCCACTTTACAGATAAGAAAATGAGAGATTCTAAGAAGTTAAATACTGCCCTAATCATAAACAGAGGAATGAAGTAACACTAAATATTTTCCAAATCCATGGTGAAATAAAAAAGGGTAATTACCCAAAATAAACTTGTGCTAAGCAAATTTAAACTGTTAGCCTATTATTTTAAGCTAATCAGGACTTGTAATTGTACAGTCAGAAAAAACTCTGGACACTATAGTAGGGCTTCCTCCAAGAGAGCTAGTTTGGTCCAACATATATAGATTTGTGGATATGTCAATAAATAAATATGGCATTTACTGATTAAAAAAAAAAAAAGAAGAGAAGAAAAACTCTGGAGTTTTTGTTTTGCTTTTCTCTAGCAGAACCTCCTGGTGAAGTTGTGGCAACAGCCTTTACTGGTAAATTGCCTGATGGTCATTTTTATCATTTAAAAGAGTGTCTAACAGCACACAGGTGCACATTCCAAATATTAAAGTTATTCCTGAAAATTATTTTAACATAAATATCATCAGTCTAACTTTTAAAAGTCACATAATATGAACAAAGAGGAAGTGTTTACGGCTTTCAGCAAGTAACATCTTTCTCTGTGCTTTGTTCAGTTTTTCTTATCTGTAAGCTGGGAATACTCATTTTCTTTCCTTCTTTACTTAAATGCTTAAGTCTAACAACTGTAACATTCATCAATGTTTTATAAAATATTTTACACACATAATTTTTGTTGGTAAAATATGGAAGAATTTTTTAAGAAAACCAGTATATAAATATAAAAAACCATTCACTTTCTCTAAGACCAAAAAAGAGCAAACAACTATGATCAAACATAAACGTATTTCCAATACCTATAAGGTTAAAGTATGCATGAATAAATAAAGGATTAATTTTTAACACAAGTATTTCTACTTTTGTTAGTTTTAAGAATTATTAGCACTAAAAATAACTGACTAACGAGTACAGGCAGTCTCCAACTTTCAAATAGATTATTCTCCAAAATGTATGTCAGAACTCATTTTCCCACTGGGGGGAAAAAAATCATACACAATAGCTGTTTGTCAGGTTACCTATAAACATAAATACATTAAGAATGTATTTTATGTAAAATACCAACACACTGACTTCAACCAAACCTACACACCTTCATGAATTATTCCCTGGGGAAAATGAATTCCAGGTTTTATCACCTCCTGGAGAAGCATGGAGATGAGTTTATTCTTGGCAATGCTAACTAGACAATTTCTTATATTTAAAAACAGAGAAGGAATTTCTCTGCAGTAATCCTCTTTCCATAAGACTTTTATAGTCAAAGGTTTTCAGCCCCCCCTTCACAGATAAAAAAATGAGATTCTAAGTTCATTCTAGGGGTGAATAGCAAAATCTTACTGTCTATAGTCTAGTCATATAGGCCACTATGCGTATTTGTCAAGTTGGCAAACTTCCTATATTACAATCACAGATTTTTAACAATTAGACTAGTGTTTAATATTATAGTAACTATCTCATATTTACAGATAGAAAATTTTATGATTGTGATTCCCTGGCTTAAAAATCAGAGTAAAGTGCTTTAAATTTCATATTTAAACAGAACCATTTCACATTTTGGTTTATAAAGCACGAAAAACATTCTGATCAGTATAACACATGTAATACTGCTTCCACCTAGAGCTCCAAAGTAGTTCCCCACATCTACTAGCCACGGAGCTACCTACCAACTGATAACTGTGTTCAGGGAGCCACAGTGACTTCCCAGAAGCACCATGAGCAGATATTTTGCAGACAGCTCATGAACAATAAAAGTTAAATAATCCTTGTAAAAAGGCACAAATCAGCCTACAAACAAATTCCTTCCTTCCACAAAGAAATACGTTCTATAGATTCAAAATTCTTCATACCAATTGCAACGTGAACCTAATATCTACACATTAAAGTCAGCTGAGTTAACAGAACCAAGAACCTCCTGGTGAAAAGATAAAAATAAAAAACTGCCAGCAGTGCTTCAGAGCATGCCAGGACATTTCAGAAAACTCCGTTAAATACTTATCCCTTCAAGCTGCATGCCTGTAATCCCAGCACTTGGGAGGCTGAGGTAGGAGAATCATTGTGAGTTTGAGGCCAGCCTGGGCCACATAAGTGAGTTCAAGGCCAGCCTGAACTGCATAGTGAGACTTTGTCTCAAAAAAGACCAAAAAAAGACAAAGAAAAAAAAAAAAAACAAAAAAAAACACTTATCCCTTCAGATGACCTAATACTCCCAAGACAGTCTCAGAAGGGGTAACTAGAACAAATCAACCTCCAAAAGAAAATGCTGTCTAGGCTAATCACATACATATGAACAAATTTTCCAAGGAGATGTAGAAGTATCTTTCTCAACCTGAGCCTACTGTTTAGAAAAAGTCAATCTCTTTTAATAGTATTTACAGTTTTATGCTAGTTTCCACTTAACTATTAATAGTTTAAAATACTATTTAAGCCAGATGTGTTAATTCCAGCACTCTGGGAAGCTGAGGCAGCAGGATCACTAATTTGAGCCTAGCCTGAGCAAATTAGCAAGATTCTTATCTCTAAACTAAAAGAGGGTTGAGGATACAGCCCTGGATTCACTCCCCACTACCATAAAAAACATCTACTTGATTCTTTTTTTTTTTTTTTTTTCCCTACTTGATTCTTTAAGATCCGCTACAAAGCTGTCATCCACATATTTAAGGAGTCAAGCTAACAGGAGCACAGTAATAAAGATAAATGATAAACAGATATGTAAATATAAGAAAGTAAAAATATTCCTTGTTCAAACAAATGAAGGCTTTTTAATCTCCCAGGTTCTCTTCAGTTCGAAACTGCTTTAAGAGAAATGAAAACAGCCCAGAGCCTATGCATTAATAGGTCTGTGGAATGCAGAGTAGCAGACAACGCACAAATGCACATGTAAGGAATACAGGGTTGTCTGCAGCCTCTCACTGATGTCATCCGAATCACCTTGAGAGAAAGGAGACACTGCTGAGAAAGCCTGAAAGACATGCAGATGATTGGAGATCAATAAAAGCAAGGACAGAACAAAGATGTGCTCTATTCAAACCGAATGCAATCTCCAGGTAAGAGAAATTTAAAACATCCAGAGCTAAATTTCCTTGTAACAGATTTAAAGCACGCTTAACTCAGTGTATAGCATCAGTGTATATCATCATTGTTGTTCAAATGATATTTTTAAATTTTTTTTCATATACATAGGAAGCACTGGCCTTTAAAGATGCAATTTTGTTTTAAAAGCAAACCACCACACAGCAGAGCAAATCACCATTAAAGGTTTGGCAGAAATTTTTTACTTTTTAAAAAGATCTTTGTCTAGCATGACACCATCTGACGTTGATTGAAGAGTTAATCTTAACATATCCATACACTCTTTCAACCTGGGGTCAGACGTTCGCAATCCTGTAGATTTGAGTGCCTGTTTTTTAAAAAATAAGAGTTTGTAAATATATAACACAAATAATGTATAAGCTTATTCCAACTACAAGTTTTCATTCCTGTCTATAAAAACTTCTACCCAAGACTTGAACATGAGACATTTGTGTCACTGTCACCCACTTTCTGGATAAGTTGTACATTACTTCTTTTTCTTTCACTGTTTACCTTCAAATTAGCACCATAAAAATTTGAAATCATAGTGTCAACCAGAATCTACATGTCACATGACTTTTAAGACTATGCTTCGACAATACTATTTAGTATAACTAATTTCTGAAACAGTTAAGATAGGAAAATACAAAACTTACTGTAATAAATTTATGAACAGGTATTTTTTCTTGTCCTTCTGCAATTGTATAAAACAGCAAATCTTCCAAGCTAGGTAACAGACCCTGTTTTATTTTACTAGAGAGGAGGAAAAAATACAAAATTAATCCTTGTAGGTACAGTCCAATGGATGCTAAGTAAACCCATCATTAAATCATCTATGAACCAGACCACTAGCTGAGCAGATACAGTCATGACCATAGCCATAGTCATCACTGATTTACTAAAAGCCCATCGGCACCACTGGAAACCATACTGAAAAACAAGTAAAAAATGCTTCATTAATACACAGACTATTTTTCAATCCCAGGTTTTCAAATTTTGATTACAAACTCCAGTATGTTAATGCTAAGCATCTGTTGAAGAGCTACAGTGCATCTTCCCATACAAACAATTATCTAACACTAACTACAAAGTGTAGTCTAACTACAAAGTGTAGTAAGTGCCTAGGTAAAAGCCAACTTTGGTCGACTGGGTTTATACAGTATGTTTTTGTAACATGATGACTACATTTATATTATTATTCAAATAGTGTACCTGCTTATAAAATCTGGGAGCGACAGTAATTAACTACTGGACAGCAGTTAAAATCAAATGCACAAGTTGTTGAATCCTGGCTGTAATACTAGCTGTAACCTTAAGTTTTTTGTGATTCATTTTCCTCATCTGAGAAAAGGGGATAACAGGGCCTATATCAACTGAGGGATCAGCTGACTCATTACATTCAATACCTTTAGGACACTCCCTGGCAGAGAGTAGGTACTCAAAACTGATGGCAGCTGCAGCTATTATTCCTAAAGCAGTAAGGATTTTACATACTTCAAATTGCACAAATCATATAAGAGCACTAGAACAAAAATTGTACCATTAAAATCTCCTTTTTCTGGTTTTGTTTTGGCAACAAGGTCTCACCATGTAGTTCAGGCTGGTGTTGAACTCACTAAGTAGCACAAGCTGGCCTTGAATTCATGACGCTCCTCCTGCTTCAGCTTCCCAAGTGCTGGGATTACATGCATATGCCACCCCTAAAACCTTAATTAAACTAGTATAACAGTAAACTGCTAACATTAACTAAACTTTTAAATAGGAGAGCAATTTTTTTATGTACTGAAAAGTTTTAAAGTAAAAATAAATCTAACGAACCTAAGTAATGACTTTTGTTGGCTCAAAAATGGAAAACATCTGATTATTCTGAACACCAGTAACTATTAAAAATCTTACAGTAATCATGTAAGGGCAGTAAATCGAAGTTAGATCAATCTCCTCCCCATCTATTGTGATTTACTAAAATGTCTAGGAGAAACATACACATGCGTATTTGTGTGTGTGTGTGTGTGTGTGTGTGTGTGTATACATGTGGGAACATATGAAATATTCAGAAAAGGATTAGACCATATTTTAAGAAAGAAAGAATCAGAGGCGAGAACATTTTCTGTTTCCTTAAGTTTTCAAATTAATATATCAATTCTAGGCTATTCATAGGTATAACAGCAAGTACCACTGGAAAATTATATACGTTGCTTTTGTTTAAAAGTCACAAACCTGTCTGGTTAATAGTGTTTGTATACTGTTGAAAAGAGATTTTCTAGATACCTAAACATTTTCTGGATTACTTAAAAATTGTGTAACAATCCCATACTCTAGTAAGATCACACGTAAATATTTCCTAACATAATTACTTCTCAAACTACTATTAGTGAGCCACGCACTTCTATCTTAAAAGGTAGTGGGATATATGGTTGGTTCACAAAGCATGTATGTTCACACACACGCATACAAAATTTCTCCTAAAAGAAACGTTAATATTGGCATGGATATTTATATTTGTTTTCAAATCTGTTACATCAACTTTTAGCTTTTTTAAAATCAACCTTAAAATATGTGACTAGATGAATCCATGTTTCACACCTTTTTGCCTTTCCTTTTTATTTCCTTTCTAATTTGTGAGCTTATGACAGACATATTATTTATTACACAAAATATAGCACAGTCCCTGGCATATTAAAATTAACAAGGTGAGTAATTGTATCTCCATTTCACAGACGGGCAGTCAGAAGCTCAGACAGGTTAGAAAACTTCCAAAGGTTCCACAGTGGCAGATATAAATCTAAATCCAGAGTCCAAACTATGATTATAGCATACTGGTTTCTCTACCTTACCGTTTATCATTTTTTTATCAAACAAGTTTTCCAGGTCTTACTCTGATCTAATATCAGTAAGCAGAGTTCAGTAACACTGATGACCTAATTTTTAGAGAAAAACTGAGCCAGCTGTCAAAAATCAGTGGGTAATAACACACCAATTATTTACAGAAAATGATTTACCAGGTAAACTTCAGATGGTAGTAGTTTATCGTGTTAAAAAACTGCAGAATAAGCTTTCTACGTGAGCTTTATCACACCAGTAAATGGTATTTGCTTTGCCTAAAAGCTAGTTAATAACATAAAATATACACTTCTTTAGCCTATGGTACATAGTGAAAAAAATTAAAATGACCATGCTATTGCCATAGCTAGCAAAAGGGTAAATATTTACTTGCTTTGGACAGGTAATTTTTACCCATAGGAGAAAGAATTTAAGCTGTGCTTTAAAAATATGCTCACAAATTGTCAAATGTAATAAAAAATACTACCTCCCTCATCATTTAAAAGCCAAGACTCATCTGAGAATGAGTCAGCTTCAACAGTCTGGTAAACAGAATACAAATATTCTCCCCAAACTTTCAGAAAGGCAGAAATTATTTCCAAGACCTTTCTTGCCTCAGCCCCTTTTCCTCCCTCTAGTTTAATGTCTTTATGTCTTCACAATGATGTATTTTGCTACAAAACTTCAAAAGCTAAAAGCTATAGTTTTCAAGTACTATAGAATAGGAAATCTCAGACATATTTAAATTTTAGGGTCAAAAAATAAATTACAGCAGTCTTTCCAACTGCACTGTCAATAATCTCTGATAAATTCAGGTGAGCCCTCCAGATTTCATTTGTCATAACATAGGTGACTCAGCAACTAAGAGGCTATTCACAGAGGAAACCCAAAGAAAATGTCTGGGTTTCCAAAGAAAATATCCTAAGAAACCCAAAGAAAATGTCCATGTTTCACATCTTTTTACCCCTTCCCTAACTTTTATTCTCTTACTTCCTAATTTGTCTTTGAGATCCTTCTATCATACTATTTTCTTCTACCTACACTTTCACCTATTTTAGCCTTACACAGAAACTTTCTTAAAAATTTCTTTTTGCAAAAATGAAAAAGTCCTATTCATGTAACTCTAACATGTCAGCACATCACATCAGGCATTGTTTACAGTCCAGAAGGGAAAATAAGAAATATATATGTAATGAAAAATTACAAGAAAGGAGATGTGAGATCCAATCCCTGGAAAACTACTTCCCTCTGGCCCTTGCAGAAGTGTAACTTCAGCTAGAACTGAAAGCTGGGCCCGGAACATGCAAGAGAGTGGCGCTCCTGACACAAGAACCCACAGCAGAGATGGAGGCAGGCGCTCCCTGGGTGTCCACAAAGAAGTCAATCACTGGATGTGCCAATGAAGGTGCCGCTGTTTACCGATAAGCTTTATATACCTAACTTTCAGGGATGACAAGATGTTCTGTAGGTCAAACAATAAATGTGGAGACTGCAGCACAGTATGTATAAGGAGTTTAAATTCAAGACCAACCTCTGCAACAGGAAGAGATGCTATTTTTACTTATCACCAACCAATTTCCCAATTACAAAGGAAAATTCAAACTCTTTGGGCTTGTATTCAGTTCTCTGTAATTAGCTCTGCACTATCTATCACATACTTACAGCTCAGAATTTCTCATTAAGTGACTAGACCTATTGACCTGTAAATAAGTTCTGCTTTCTCATTTGGTTTTTTTTTCAATCTGTCAAGTCTGTTTAAAACTTTCCTTTCTCCAAACCTTTACTGTATTAACTATCACTCCAATTGTTTCCAAGGACTTAGCCCAACCAGATTCAATACTCTTTTTAGCACTCAGTTGTTGATTTCAACAAGTTTTGTACTTTTTTACAGTTTATTATGTGCCAGAGATTGGGGATATAAAGTTGAATAACACAAGGTTGCTGTCTAAAAGGAGAGAAGACTTGTCAGTAATGTGACAAGTTCTGTAGTAGAAATGTTTTGCAGATGAAGTATTTAATTTTGATTTGATGGCAGGGGGCAGTCTAGAAAGTTTCTCATTTATAATTAGGAGCAATACTGCTAATTCATCCTGTCAGTTCAAGATCTTACAGATTAAAAAAAAAATTCAATGAAACGAGGAAAACGAAAAACAAGTCTCTCCTAAAAACTATAAAATGGACAGAGGAAAAAAGCTGAAACCAACTGTACTATGTATCTTCAAAGGCAGTGTTTTTCCTAGCCTGTGTAAGTCTTAAAACACATAATTCATGTATAGTAAACGTATCAGATAACCAAAAACTTTTTTTTTCCCAACTGGAATTTTAAAAAGTCAGGTCTACTGAAAGAATACAAAAGAATGTGCTGTTGTTGTTTTGTTTTGTCTTCACTTGAAAATTACAATCCTGGCCAGGCCTGGTAGCCCACACCTATAATCCCAGCAATGATGAGGCTGTAGCAGGAAGATCTTAAATTTGAAGCCAGCTTGGGCCAGGCTGCAAGGTGAGTTCAGTCTTACTGGTAAACTGCCTGAGACTCAGTCTTAAAAATATTAATAACATTAAAATTTGAAAAAATAACAATTATGGCTCTTAAAAAGCATTTGAGGTAGTTTTAAAATCAGTTTTATCATTTAGAGTGATCTGATTAATAACAAACCCATCAACACCCACCAAATTAGTAATTAAACCTGTCAGTTGAAAGCTGAATTGATGGTGGCTGATGGTATCATTAGCACTGTATCAGAATAAATGTAAGTGTGACAAAGTGCCAAATCCTACTAAGTCACTTTAACCTGGGCTAATTACTCTTGAAATTTTTTTAAAACAATTGTTTAAAGCTTTACTTAAAAAACAAGAAGGCTTTCACTTTCTGTTGTCTTCTAAAGTGAATTAAGTTGGGTTAATTGAATTCAATTTACAGATGACAGAGTCTCCCACTCAAACAATGTGTGCAGTGATACCCAACTAACTCTGAGCAGCTGGCCCGGAAGTACTTGTGGAGAACTGGTCCTATGTTCCTGGCGCCAAGCCCTACAAGCTCTGCTGCACCAACTGCGCTCAGCTGGAAGTGCTTCGGCTTAGGAGAAATATTTGCAGCTCATTAAAAATAATGAAAGATGAGGTTCCTTACCTATCTGAAGAATTTCTATCCAAAATGTTAAGAGAATACAAAATAGGAGAATTACTTATGTTAGACGACTAAACTGCTGTTCTCCCTTGTTGAAATCCCATCGTGCACAAAGCTGCTGTTGGGGTGGGACTTTACTGCAGAAATGCAGTCATCATCAGGCCACGGCAGCAAACACAGAAGCCAGCTTTCTGCGAGGGATGTCAGGATGTGCCTATCAGCTGCTGGCAGCTCCTCCAGACCAGACGTGTGTGACTTCACAAGTGTAACACAGGAGCGGTCCACCTGTCTCAGGCAGGAGGACCAGGACCCGGGCAGACTAAGTCCAAAACGTTCAAGGCTGTCCAGGCTTCTCAGTGTCAAAGTGTGCAGGCTGGGTGTGGTGGTGCACACCTGTAATCCCAGCACTTGGGGGGCTGAGGCAAAGGATCACCTTGAGTTAGGGGGCCAGCCCAAACTACGCAGTGAGACCTTGCCTCAAAAACAAAACAAAAACAAAAAAAAAGAAACCGAAGCTCTTCAGCCAAGTATCCTTTAATAAATCATCCACACTGGGAAAACATAGGTGTGATGTAAATTCTGTCACTGCACTCACTTTAACACCACTACAGATGACTTGTTTAGAATAACTAGAATACACAGAAGTTAATAAAAGGCAGGTATCAGCTACACGCTGGAAACGTGATACAGCTCTGAAAACCAAACAGGCCACTTTCCTCAGGAGTGAACTCTTGTCAGGAAACCTACTGAAACCGTTGTAAGAGGGAAAAACAGCAGCTGGAGAGATGGGTTTTTAAGTTCTCTTCCAATCCTGAAACTAAAAGGCATTAACTCAATAAAGTATTTTATTAAACTGGTAGTAACAGATGAAAAAGAAAATTTAAGCCCTATTCCAAGTATGAACATGGTTAGGTAATTTAGTCTTCCTGCAGTTTATAAAATATGTAAAGTGAGGTGGGACTTAGACGTTCTTTAATAAAAGCCACTTTCAACTCTAATTCTTGGTTTTTCTAAATTGCTAAAAATAATGTCCTCCCAAATTCCTACAATATAGTTAGATCATAAACTTTACGAAGGACTTACATACTTCTACTTCACAGGTAAGAGGTCATTTGTATAACAGGCAATTAATGCTGCTGAATGACTACACTTAAAAATGGTTTTAATGGCGCTCACTGGTACAGCATTTGCCTAGTATGTGCGACGTCCTTGGTTGAAACCCAAACAAAATGGTTACAATGGCAATTTTGTTATGTAAATTTTACCACTTTGTTTTTCTAAAAAGAGTTTGGGAGAAGAAAGCATGGGAGGTAAGAGGAAGGGAGGATTGCTGAAGTAGACACATGAAAACCAGGAACAAGATATAGCAACTAATACTAGACACAAAAATCCACGTAAGAGAAACTCATTCAAAGCAGAACTAATCAGGGTACAAGAAAACCCCTCATAACTAAATATACTTCAGTGCAGAAGTAAGCAAACTACATGGCAGGGGCCAATCTCTTTCTGTAAATGAAGTTTCACTGGAAGACAGCCACACTCCTTCATTTACCTATTGTTGATGGCTACTCTGTACCACAGCTAACCTCAACAGCTAGAAAAAAAAGAGGCAAAAGACTACAAAAAGCTGGGCATATTATTTGGCCTTTCACATAAACTTTGCCAGCACTTGTTTAGAGCATTATTGTATCATAGTATCAGACAGTAATGCTTCCTTATAGTAAACAGAAGTTGAACAAGAAATGTTAAACTCTAGTCATTATAATGATTTCATATGACAGAGAAAGATGCAACATTTCCTAAGGAGACTTCTACCAATAATAGTTTAGAATTTTAAAAGTTTGACCTTTGAGAATAATAGTGACAACAGGAATTATAAAAGATTCTTGATCTTCTTACATAATTTTTTCAATGTAATAGTGCTTATTATTTTTATACAACCAGAAACAGGACATCAGGGTAGCATACTAGGCAGCAAATACAACTTGAAAATTTAAAAGATGAAGTTCTTTTGATTTAGAAGTTATACATTTTGCACTGCTTTAGAAGTTTGCTACTTACAATGGGAAATCTGAAATCTAACTAGAAGGAAGCAGGAAAAACAGTACCCACTCCTATAAGCCACTACTGCTCATGTCATTCTGGCCTACGTCCTTCTGTTACTTTCTCTAAACTTTGGCTGAAAAGCTTAAGATCATTTGACAGCATACGTCACAGGAAATTTTGTATTCTAACTTTTGACATAACATTCCATTTACTTCTATTCCTAAAAAGTATCTGTATACATTTGAAATAGCTAAATAAGAGAATCACACGTGAATCACATCATAATTTACCTAACCATCTTACTGAAGTTGAACATACATTTTTTCCATTTTTCCCTCATGTGTGGAACACTGTACCAAAAATATTAGGGAATAAATCTTTCTATACTTTTAATTTATTTTGCTAACCTAGATTCCTAGAAAAGTATGACTAATTTATGACTTCTTCATGCAACTTAAAAAACTGGTCTTCAGAAAGTTTGTACTCCTTTAATCACTCCTACCAAAAATCAAAGCACCTGTCACTCAAAATATCAAGATGACAAGTTTAAATGTCCTGATCTAACACCTGCCAATCCCACAGGGAAAAATGCATCTTCTTTTAACAGAAGCCTGCATCAGGATGAGCAGACAAAAATGTGTTTCCAAATCCTGAAAGCTCTCAACTTTTTAACCGTTATGTAAAGCCAACAGCTCTGTTTTGATAGCAGGCCTTTCACTATAAATATTTCTGCAGATCAGTAAGCAACGAGTGCCACATACGAAGCCGAGGGTGGCAGAGGGTACTTCCCAGAGGAAGCCACGGCACAAGTGGACATTTTACCTCCACCTTGCTGGAGGTCAGAAAATTGCCACACAGAGGTCAGCCACAGACACTTTTATAACTGAAGCAATTTAAATTTAGCAAATCTCATTCCAGGGCGAAACTGGAAGAGCAGTGTGTTTACCTGAAAACTATGTACACCGCACCGAGAAACACCAATGAACTAGTAACCATTTTTATAAATATATCTGCCCCCTCAACTTTCTTAAGCATGTCTCTTAAAAGCAAATGACTTAAATGGTGAAAAGGTACAGGTTACTATAAAACTTAACTTGGGGTTATATACGATTTACATGACTGAGCTCCTTAAGGAATGAAAATCCTACAATTTGACTTTCAGTTTCTATAAGCATAAGTTTTCTTCACTTCAAATATAATACAGTACAGCTTTTTCCCAATTTCTTTCAAAAAATTTTTCAAAATGCACAAATATCTCCTGAAATTTTCTCTTCACAGTGACATTTACCTTTTTCAAACTAAAAGAATATTTCCTTCTCTTTTTTCCCTACATATTATTGCCTCATAAAAAAGGTTAAATCCTATGTGGTAGTCATTTCCTCAGTTAATTTTAAGGAAGGCAGGTATCGCTATAAACAATAAAGTCTGGGAACAAGAAGCTAAAAAGTCAGACTAAATTTCTGGATCTAACTTTTGCTCTTGCAGTGAACTTTAAGTATCAATAAAACTAGTAGCATTCTGTTTGTCAATTCTAGACCATGTGCATATATATCAATGGCTAATAAATGCACATGGTTCAATGTAAATAATAATGACACAGTTACTGATATTGTCATTTACCATCAAAACAAAAGTAATGGGCTAGAGATCAGTGGTAGGATGTATGTTTTGCTTGTGTGAGACCCTGGGTTAGATCCTCAGCATTACAAAAAACAATAAAAAAAAAAACCTCAATGATAACCATGAACTAAGAATGTTTTAATACTGAGATAAACACAAATGAAACAACTGAGGGACTAAGAAGCTCAAATAAAAAAATTAGATGACTTTCAATCATGACTTTAGTGAACTGTAAATGTTTACTTTTATATACTAAGTCGGCAAATGCAATATAGAATGATCATAAAAGCATTTGCCGCCTCTTTCCAAACAGGTTGTGTTTTTCAATTCCAAAATATATTATCTATATCTGCCAAAATATAGTGTCTCAACTTCATTATCAATACTGTTCTACGGAGCCAATCCAACACCTGCTGAAAGGCATTAAGTATGGAAATTTATTTCCACAATATACAATATAAATGTATTTCTCACAATATACAAAGCAATTTTCTTGGCCCTTCACCACCAAAATATAAACCCATACTATCTGAAGCTAGCTCAAATCATTTTGTTTGCATTTTTACTTTTAAATTTTAATATATTCTAAATTATGCTTCCTGACCTTGATGTGCAAATATATAATGCATAATAGGTAGGCTGCTTTGTTTTGTGGTACTGGGAATTGACCCATGGCCTCTCTACCTTTTTTTTTCCTTGAGACAGGTCCCCCTTAGTTACCCAGGCTGGCCTCCAAGTTCCAATCCTCCTGCCACCCTCAGCCTCCAAAGTTCCTGGGATTATAGACATGTACCGCTGTGTCAGGCTAGGTAGGCAGCTTTTAACAGATACTACTAAACTGCCTTTCCAAATACCTGAACTAATTTATACCGCTACTGGCTACAACAGAGATACTACTTTTCCTCCCTTTAAGTCACCTAATCTAAAACCTGCCAATCCCACAGGGAAAAAATGCGTCTTGTTTTAACAAAATCCTTTTAGTACTAGAATTACCTATTTTGTAAAGATCACACATGTTCTGGTATTTTTCAGCTTACTCCCTGTTACATATGATCCTTTCCTTTCTAATTAAAAAATAAAACGTGCAAAAAACGGGTAATTTAACAATGGTTCTGCATCCCTCTTCCTCTGCCCTTTCCCAAAGATCCTTCACTGAGATAGGACATACACTCATGGCCTTTAGAGAATTAACCTGGCATGCTTGACAGCAAAGGTAAAAGTTTGATTAAAGTGCCCACCTAAGGCAAGCATTAGCATTCAGGTTCATCAAGGCTCCCGAATGCTACAATACTGTTCGTGAACCGGCTATGCTACTATTGATACCAGTTCACGTTGCTTTTCTGCGAAGAGAATATTCTAAATTGAAATTCTAAATCATCATCTCATAACATTATAGAAAATACACTGAATTAGCAGGGGCACAAATTTTAAATTTGAAGTCATTAGGTTCAGAGAGATGCACGTGGAACAGTGCTAGATTAAGAGCTGAGGTATTTTACCTACACAAAGGGGAAAGAAGCTGGAAGAAGGGTTGTGCCCTTGAGAAGTGGGAAAGGTTAAAAGGGAAAGGAGCAGAGGCCTCAGCATCAGGGTGCACCCTGTGAGGACACCCCAGGAGGCCCAGGAAAGCAGAAAGAACAAAATGGGGAAAGCCACGAAGGTTTGTTTTTTTCTAAGTGATGGAACGAATGGTGGTAAAATTCAATTAGACCACTAGAGGGAAAAATGAGCAAAGACCATTACGCCTTTCTCTAAGACGGCACTCATAATCTCACTGTAAATCGGGTGCATAAAGGAGATGGTACAGTCTAGGGTGACAAGGGTTCAAAGAGCTCATGGGAAGAAGCTAAGTAACTGGTTTAAATTCCAACTCCTACAATGAGATTAAGTCAGCACCAAGCAAAGGAAAAAAACAAATTGCACATGAACTACTGAAGTTGTGGTTAGGTATTAAATTCACTTTGATCTTATCTTTTAGCAAGGCAAAAAAGTAAACAATAAGAATCATAGTTTCATACAAGACAGATGTACACTGATTTCAAGAGAAATTTTTCCTGGGAACTAAAAAGTTCTCATGTATGAGCCTGAAATTCAAAGGCCAATGTCCTTGAAAGCTTTCAATAAGTGAAGAAATTTTTATCCTCATTTATGGAATAAACAGGTAGCTTTTAACACACGCCAAACATTGTTCTAAGTCCTTCACAAAACGCCATCTCAAAAATGCCATCTCACTCAGTTTCCACGTGGCTACTTCGTTTAGTCATACTCTCACCTCTGTCAGAGTGCAGAGAGGGCACTGCAGGCGGTGCTCAGCATGACCTACACGTGGGAAGGATAACAGGATCAAATGGGAGCTCACCTCCCAGAATAAGAGACCTGGTCACACAAGGCAAAATGGAAGCAGTCAAAAGAGGAAAGCTACAGTTAGACATTAGTGATTCAAGAAATAGAAACTTTAACCACACTTAAATGTCTTCTTCTCAACCCTGAGGGCAGTGTTCTCCATTCACTCTGCATGTTGGTGGATTACCATCCTTTGGAATGGTTTCTGAACCTATCTGTAAGTCAAATTTTGGTGAGACACACATGCTCATACACACACACACACACACACACACACACACACACACACACGATAAACTTCTCCCTTGATCTAAGGTAAACAAAGTTATCTTATTGGCATTTAAACTCAGGACATCTGAGATCTGGAATTGCCTTCCTACATTTTTATTTGGTGTTTTCTGAGACAGGGGCAGGGAAGGAGGGCAAACAAGATGAGATATTAGCCAAAAACAGTGTTTCAAAGCTACTGCCTTAAGAAAGCCATGAAACCAGAAACTTCTGGAAACAAGGAAAGCACGTGGGAGAACTAGAGCCACTGAAGCACACATACTTTAATAAAAAGTAATTCTCATCCCATAGTACTTTAGGATAATTTTTAAATGGTTCTAACTGCATTTGCATTTGTTACTTCTGGGCACATGTATTTAGACTCCTTACAGGCTTGTTAAACCAGATGATTTTTAAGTGAAAATGAGTCTCAGATGAAATTAAGGTCAAATTCTAGTCTCTAAAACACTACCAATAGGTGCAAGTTTAACCAAAGTCTAGGTTCTTAGACTTGAGCCACCTAATTAGAGCCATCTAATCCAATATGTAAGTAAGATGCCCATGGTCAGGAGGCTACTTTGCACTATCAGGAATACCACAAACTATCAGGAATACCACAAATTTTGCCCATTACCAACTGATTGTTGTTTTTTAAATGACATTCTTCAGTCTGGGGACACAACTTCAGAAATGCTTTTGGAGGGTCTCAACTTCAAGGAAACATCAAGTAGGCCTGAGACTGAAATTATAAAACTCACATTTTCAGTTTAAAGCACCCTAGGGCTGGACACGGTCACAGAAGTGAAAAGAAAGCAAAACTAGGTTACACCGTGTCAGTATCAAGTCTGAAAAATAGGAAGGCATAAAGAAACCAGACCAGTAAACGTTGACCCAGAGTGGGTTAAAAAAAAAAAAAAGGGTTTGGGTCCGTGTATACTCAATGACACTACCTCTCATTTTAAGATCAATTTGCAGACCGACCTGATTACTGTGCTATATACATACAGGATGAGTCACCATTCTATCGCAAGTAAAAAAAAAAAAAAACACCTGTGTTAACTCAAGACTTTTCTGATTCTGCGTCACGTTTCATGTTGGCTATGTGACTTTATTTTTGACACATCTGTCCATCTCACGAAGGCAGCGGGCAGGCCCAGCGCGCGGCACAGGTGCTCGGAGCTGCGTGCCTCGTCTTCTGGGCCACAGGACGCCCACCGCTCTTAATCTCCTTTGCGAAACTCTTATTTCCGGTGGCCCCGGCGGCTCCACAATCGCCCGGAGGAGCTACCCCAGGACCTGAGATCACCCTGCCAGCCGCATGTGGCCTCCAGCGGGAGGACTGCAGGGGCCGAGGGCGGGCAGGCGGGGCGGGCACTCGAGCCTGGAAAAGCGACAAGTCACGAAGGCGATAGCTCAGCTCCACGCCAGACTCCGAAATGTCACCGCTGGAAATGTGCGGGTGGCATCCCCCAGGGCGGGCCGGGCGGCGGCCAGGAGCGGCGGCCGGGGACG
>NW_004955403.1:8275112-8341254 GCF_000276665.1 Chinchilla lanigera
GCGGCGAGAGGCCGGCGAGCAGAGGTCGGCGACGCGCGGGTGGCTCCCACTGCAGCGCCCGCCGCTGCTCCTCACGCCGACTGCGGACGACTCCGCACTGAGGCCGAGCGCCGGGGAGGGCTGGAGACATTCCGCGCTCACCCGCGGGGGCGGGCCTACGCCGGCGGCCCGCCCCCTCCGCCAGCTCGGATTGGCTCAGACCCTCCTCCTCGCTTCTGATTGGCTAAGGGCGCAGTCAAGTCTCCCTCCAGGGGCCCAGAAGCGGGCGGCCGGGAACCGAGTCGCTCTGACGCGCAGAGCTGGGGAGCCGGCCGAGCGCCCCCTTCGCTCGCTCCGGCTGGGGCTGTTCCGGCCGGGGACTTGGGCTCGGGGTCCTCGCCTGTCGGAAAGCGGGAGGGTCCCTTTGGGACTCCGAGGCCTCGCGGAGGGGCAGGCGGGACGCGAGCCCCCACGGCCCGGGGCTGCGGGGGCGCGTCGCAGGCCGTCGTGGACCCGAGGTCCGGGCGCGCAGCCGGTCCCCAGGGTTCCATCCCTGTCCGGGCCCCACGAAGGCCGGCGTCATCGCCCTCCCAAATGTGCCTGAAACTTTCCATGGCTGGCTGCTACCCAGATGCGAACTGTTTTGGAAAAAATGAGCAAAATCCTTTCAGCTATGCGACTTAAGCCATTGAGAGGGTTGGAGTTTGGGGAGGAAGGAAAGAGAAAAAATGGAGAAAAAACGGCTTGCTTTTTTGAGAAAAAAATTTTTAGTAGCGCATGTTTCCAGCGTATAATTACATTCATCGGGGGTAATTGGTATACAGACATAACCAATCGTAATTCTTTTTACTTCTCTGTCCCCCTCGCTCCATGTCTAGGTCCCTTTTCCATTTGTGAAAGAGCTACAGTACCTCCCTGCTTCCGATCTTTATTTGTCTCTGATATTTTTAAAATATACACCAATGCTTCGGAAACTTTTCTGAACAGCAGTGATTCCATGAAAGCAAAAGTATAGATGCTTTTCTGATTTAAAAGCTGCTTTATCGTTTTAAAATAGAAGCATCAGAGTACTGGTTCTCTAAATCCTTTCCATCTGGTGTCACTTTATCCATTCATTCTTCTGCACCTGTGGAAAAAGAGCCAAGGGTCGTGTAAACTCTTTGAGTTATTCCTTGAACCTACATGTATATTCCACTACAGCACGAAAGTGTTTACAGGTGATTTCCTGAAATAATTAGGCTTAAATGCGTAAATACAAAAAGGTTATTAAGGCGACGTTTATGAAACTGGAAGATGTGTGGATGAGTCATTAATTTATCACTAGATTTAGTAACCTAATGGATCTTAAAATATTGCACTACATTCGTAACTAGAGAATCTGGCTGTGCCTACAGGTTATGTGACCTTTGGCATGTGGCAGCCTTGCCATGTTTAAATTTTTTTTTCTCTCTGTTTTTTAACCGGAAGAACATGGGAAAAATGATCATGTGTAAAGCACTTAATCACCTTTCTTTACAAAGGCAGTTAAGATAATTACAAACTACCTGGGTAGCTTATATTACTACTTAATGTTACTCAGCACAGAAATACTGAATCCAAGTAGTGATATATTCAGGAAAAGGAACATCAAGTTTTAGAGAGGAGGTGACAAATAATGCTGCATAAACCTTTCAGTCTGACTTACCGATGACGTACACACCTGGATATTACTCATTCTCTTAGATACAACTCCTTATTCTTCTGACCTCTTCTTTCTCGAACGTATTCAAGCAGCTGACAATCCAGTTATAATTTTCCTCCTACTTTTCTTAATTTCTAATTTTCCTGTAAAATTCTTCTGATGTTTAAATGCCTTCTAGTGCACTTAGCAGATATAGGAAGGAAACAGTAATAGATTATTTTCTAGTTTCTTTTTTTTTTCTTGGTTTTTCTCCGGTACCGGGAACCGAACTCACGACCTGCGCTTGCCAGGCAAGCGCTTTTGCCGCTGAGCTAAATACCCAGCCCCTATTTTCTAGTTTCTACTTTCAAAGATGAACAGGTGAGAAGGGGCAAATGTTACTCTTAACATTTAGAGGAAGGAAGAGGCCTCTGATTTTTTAGCCCCCCTGTTTTTAGAAAGTTAGAAGGATATGGATAGCAAATTGAAACTACTACATAGAATAAAAAAATGTAACTCAAAGCTTTCATGTGGTTCTTTGTTTTTCTTATGTAACTTTTTAATGCTGTTTTAATTATACAACTTTGGAACTGTGAACCTGAATTCAGATATGTTAAATTTAATCATATCATATGAAAGAAAACTATCACCATCAAAACATCTTCTACATATACAATAACTTTCCAAAATATTTACAAGAGGATAAGGCTTTCCAGTTTAACACAGGGCTGCGTTTTCAGGGCTGCTATTAGACTTCCTGCTTGCCACTGCTGGGAGCAGCTATCGGAGCCCCATAGCTAAGGTAAGGCAATCAATTACCGAGAGGAAAAATTGGAATTTGTATGTTTTGTTTCTTTTCTAGCTTGCAGAATGGTTCTTGAGCGTCAACATTCTTTTGCAGATTAGGAAATGCTAAAGTTTCCAGATCATAACATGACACCTATATACATTTCAGATCTTGCTCTTCACAAAAACTGGAAGATTATTTGTTGATTGAGAGGTAAATAGAAGGTAATTCTCCTTTGACTAATAGCTTAAAATAATTGCATAAGCCTTTTTTCTTTGGAAATTCATCTATTGCTGGACTGAGAGGATTCAGGAAACCTCTAAAATAGCTTCTGCTTCTACTTCCTTTTCTTCTGATCATTTCCTGCTTTTAACTAGCTAACTTGGGCCTTACTGATAAAGCCTGAAAACATGACTTGTTTTTCCAATGCTGAACTTAGATTTATGTAAGAGCAAGTGTATATAAGTCACTGGTAGACAGGCATAGTGGAACATGGTTGTAATCTCAGTACTGGGGAGGCTGAGGTGAAAGGATTGCCATGCTTTTGAGGCTAGCCTTGGCTATGTAGGGAGTTCAAGGCCAGCCTGAAGTACATATTGAGAACTGTCTAAAAAAAAGAAAAAAAGTGTATATATATGTGTGTATATATGTAAAACAGTCATCTAGAAAATAGGGAAATATTGATACCTATTTCATAAGGTTTTCAGGATTACATGAGTGACACATGTGAGCCCTTAGAGCAATGCTATGGCAATGAATTTTATTGTCAATACAATTGACAATTATTGTGACTGCTATAGTTTCTGTCCAGATGTCCCCTCAAAGCCTCCTGCAGTGCTGGTGGGGCTTTTTCAGAGCTGGGTGGATCTAGAGTGTGTGATGCTGAGATTAAGGGCATGTGATTACTAAATCAGTCCGCTGATTAGTGTGGCACCCGCCCTAAGCCAGGTAGCCTAGATACACTATAAGAGGAGCAAAAAAACTGCTGTTGTCGCTTGTGGCGTATTGCTATTGCTGCTGCTTGCCTTCCGCTTCGCAGTGTCCCTTCTACCAGCCTGCTTGCCATGGAACCAGCCGATTATGGACTGAAACCTCTACACACTGTGAGCTAAATAAACCTTACCGCTGGGCATGGTGGCGCACGCCTGTAATCCCAGCACTCGGGAGGCTGAGGCAGGAGGATTGTTGCGAGTTTGAGACCAGCCTGGGCTACAAAGTGAGCTCAAGGCCAGCCTGAGCTGCATATCAAGACCCTATCTCAAAAAGACAAAAAAATAAAAAAATAAAAATAAACCTTTCCTTCTTTAACTTTGGGTGTCAAGTATTTTATCTCAGCAAAGAGAAAAGTAACTAATGCAGTGACTATTATTGAAACGCCAAACTGGGAATTGTTTTAAACCATCCCATTATCAAAAACCATATAAAAAGGAGCCAGCAGCCCAAAGTGAGACTATTTATTTCATTTTTAGGAAACAGACCAATAAGTTGCATAATGTAGAAAGGTACTGTGGCAAAAGCAATGAATGCCCAAGGTGCCAGCTATTTAAGATAACTTTTTAAAAGTACTTTACCTCTTCCCTGACTTGACTGAGGATGTACCCCAGGCAGGCCTGCGCCAGACCTGTGGTGACCCAGCCCCTTTGAGAGCAAGTATGTCACCAAACAAGCCCATACGGGATCCACTGTGCCCCCCTCCCGCAAGATGAGCAGGCAGGCCCTTGCAGAGCAGTGGTGACCCGCCTCCCATCCTAGGGTGAGACTGTCCACCAGCTCCAACCTGGCTCTGCATTTCGCTTCCTCTTGGCCTAGGGCAGCAGAGGCAAGGACTAACCAAACAAAGATGACGCCGAGGTAGAAACGGGAACAACCAGACCCTGCGAGTGTTGACATTAAGTCTAACAAAGGTCACTTGAATCACTGTCCCTGTGGCCTGCATTCCGCAGAGACCAGAGGGCTGATCATGTTTCTTGTTTTCCCATTGGAGCAAGGCTATGCCCCAGGTTGGACAGTAAACAGTCTGGGGTGAACTGACAGAGAGGCCTCTGGTGCAGGGAGGGCACCTTAAAAGGCCACAGCCCTAAAGCTTGGTGAAGAAAATCATGATTGCATAGATCCCAAACTGCAGATCTTGGGAAGAAACTACTCATTCAAAAACATAAGAATTTTTTCTTTGACTCAATCCTTTCAATTTTTCTTTTTTCTTTTTAATTTTTTTAAATTTTTCTTTCATTGAGTTTTTTGGTAGTTTCTCCCTTTTTGCACCCTTTTAGTTTCTTTTCTCCCCTTCAAAATTTTTTCTCTCAACTGAAAGTGTAAATATGGATCAAAATAATAGATATTGTGAAATAGGAAGAAAATGTTCAAATAGAAAGGGGAAATAGGGAGCAGGTGGGGAAAGTAAGAGAAAGGAAAAAACTGAGAGAAGAAGGAAAAAATGAGAACAAAGCTATTGTAAAGAGGGATGGGAAGAAGGATTGAAAGGTAGAAAGGGAAATGGGAAAAAAATTAACTTATATCATGTACGAGTACAAATTCCCTATGATGAATGTGATCAATACGTACACCTAAAATGTACCAATAAACTTAATTAAAAATGTTTTTCTCTCTTCCTTGTCTTTCTTTTCTTTCCTATATTTTGCTGTTTATCTTTTTCTGTTTTTGTTGTTCATTCTTTCCTGTGACTGTTCTCTAACACTACTAATTTCTTTCTTACTCCTCAGTAGGACCCCATCTCAATTTTTTCTCCTCCTCTTCATGCCCCATTGATTAGGTTCAAAAATTTTTCTTTCTTTCATTCTCCCATTCCTCATCCCCTCTACTTTTAAAAATATAACTACTAAGCTGTATGAATTTCTACACAGCTGGGTAACTGTATGCTATTGCTGTTCAATACTGTTCTATTGTTAGTACAGATAGCATTGTTCCGTTTAGTAGATATATACTCACGGTTAATAGTAAGTTGTCAGTATTCGGTTTGCTTCAGAGTTCATATTATAATTATAGACCTCTTTTCTGTATTTAAGGGTGATACATTAGTCATCCTTCAAGTTTATTAATGCTCAGTTTGTATTTGATGCTATAATTGATACTGATTAATTACTATAGCCGATGTGACATAACTATTGCTATTGATTGGTTCCATAAAAGGGCTCCAAACAGAAATTTGGAATATTAAAAAGTCTATCAAATATATAGGCAGCAGAAGTGACCAGTGTGAGGACAGAGCATTAGAACTAGAAGATGTGGCTGGTTTTGGTGACCAATTAATGGTAGATACTTTAAAAACAACAAAAGAACATGAAAAATGGACCCAACATTTCTAGATGATTCTAATAAAACAGACATTCCTTATTTAATGACCTATCTGTTTAATGACCACTCAGAGTTAGGACCAAGGCTCACTGTTCAGACTTATGACCTGCCCCTGGAGATATGACCCTTCTTCCTTTTCTTTCTTTCTTTCTTTCTTTGTACAGCTCTGTATATCTTGTTTATAGAGCTAAAACGTCTTTTTTTGGTACAGTATGCCTTGTTTATATAGTATTTTTGCTGCTTATACTGTACAGTACACTACTATAGTTTTACATTCTGTTATGCATCACAGAAATTATGCAGATGCAGGGAAAGTAAACAATACACACGTAAATAAACAATAGGTTAGAAAAGAAATCTAGAAAAAAATGAAGCAGTTTCTAGAACTACATTATAATGCCAGTACAACATACCAGAACTTATGGAACACAATGAAAGCAGTCCAAAGAGAGAAGTTTCAGCAGTGAATGCCCACATCATAAAAACAGAGTGAGGTAAAATAACAAATCTAATGATGCACCTCAGGATCCTAGAAAAACCAAGATTAAACCAAACCCAAAGCTATCACAAGGAAGAAAATTTATAAATATCAGATTGGAAATCAATGAAATCGAGGTAAAAAATACAAAGACTCAATGAATTAAAAAGTTAGTTCTTCAACAGAATAAACAAAATAGACAAACCATTCACCAGTGTAATCAAGAAGGGGAGAGAAAAGACCCAAATCAATGCAATTAGAAAAGATGAAATCACAATAGACACTCACACAGAAAAAGAAAAGGTGAAATCACAATGGACACTACCAAAATAAAAATGAATATTAACAACTGCTTCACAAACCTGTACACGATAAATTGGAGAATTCAGAAGAAACTGATAGATTCCTAGAAGTATATGAGTTACCAAAACTGAACCAAAAAGAATTAAAATGCTCTGAATTATCCAATAACAGGAATGAAATGGAAGCAGTAATAAAAATATTACCAAGAAAGACCAAGTCTGGGTGGATTCAATGCTGAATTCTCCCAAAACTTCAGGGAAGATCTAACACCAATACTACTCTAGCTCTTTATTGTAATTAAAAAGGAAGAAGTACTCGTAGTCATTTCTAAAAGCTACCATTATCCTGATTTCAAAACCAGACAAGGATCCAGCTAAAAAAGAAATATAGGCCAATTGTTTTAATGAATATACATGCAAAATTCCTCAACAAGATAATGGCAAACAATACAATAAGTCATCAAAAAGATTATACATCATGACCAAGTAGACCTTATATGAGGGATGCTTTATATGCTTTATATGAAGGATAGTTCAACACATGCAAATCAATATAGACAGATGAATGACAAAAATCACACGGTCATCTCAATAGACATAGAAAAAGCCTTTGACAAAATCCAACATCTTCTCATGATAAGACACTGCAGAAAGTACCGAAGGACCTTATTTCAATCTGATAAAAGCTCTTTATGACAAACCTACTCCCAACACCATATTAAATGGAGGAAAGCTGAAACTTTACCTCTCAAATCAGGATCAAGACAAGGATGTCCACTATCACCACTCCTATTCACCATAGTCCTCAAAACATTAGCAAGAGAAATTAGGCAAGCAAATGTGCAGGAAAGGAAGAAGTCAAATTATCATTATTTGCAGGACCCAGAAATATCCACCAAAAGACTCTTAGAATTAATGAACAAATTCAGTAATGTAAAAGTGTACAAAATCAACACACAAAAACCAATAGTGTTCCTATATGTTAATGATGAAGCAACTGAGGAAAAAATGCCATTCACAATAGCATCAAGAAAAATTAAATACTTAGTAATTAGCCTAACTAAGTGAGTAAAAGATTTTTACAACAAAAACTACAGTACTCGGAAAAAGGAAATTGAAATAACGTCAGAAAATGGATAGCTATCTCCTGTTTCTGGATAGGCAGAATCAATATAGTCAAAATGGTCATATTTCCAAAATTGATATACAGATTTAATACAACCCCAGTCAAAATACCAACACTGTTCTTCACAGAAGTGGAGAAAACAACCCTAAAATTTATATGGAACCAGAAGAGACCCAGAATAGCACAGAGAATCCTGGATAACAAGAGTAAAGCAGGAAACATCACAATCCCAGACTTGAAGTTTTGTTACAAGGCTACAGTGATAAAATCAGCATGGTACTGGCACAAAAACAGACATGAGGATGAATGGAGCAGAACAGAGGATGGTAAAAAAAAAAAAACAACCCAAACACTTTCAACTACTTGATCTTTGGAAAAACCTCCACTCAAGGAAAGGTAGCCTTTTAATAAGTGGTGTAGGGAAAATTGGTTGTCCACATGCAGGAGATTGAATCTAGACCCATCTCTCTCACCATGTACTAAACTAAAATCAAAATGGATCAAATAACTAAATGTTAAAACAGAAACAACCTACTGAAAGATAAAATAGGTAAAACATTTGAAGTCATAGGTATAGGCAAGGACTTTCTGAACAGAACCCCAATTGTACAGGAAATAGTAACAAGGACCAACAAATGGGATCATATCAAATTAAAAAGCTTCTATCAGAAAACAACAACCAACAGGTGAAAAAAATTCTACAGAATTGGAAAAAAAATTTTACAGCACTTCCTCAGAAACAGGACTAATATCCAGAATATATAAGAACTTAAAAAATTAGATCTCCCAAAATTAAAGACTCAATAAAAAATGGCAACTGAAATTAATAGACACTTCACAGAAAAAGGAGTACAAATGACTAATAAATATATGAAAAATGCTCAACATCACTGGCCATTTGAGAAATGCAAATTAAAACAACATTGAGATTCCATCTGACTCTAGAAAGAATACCTACCATCAAGATTAAATAATAACAAAAGCTGATGAGAATGCAGGGTAGAAGGAACTTTTCCACATTGTTGGTGGGAATTAAACTAGTACAACCACTGTGGAAATCAGTAGGGCGATTCCTCAAAAAACAGAAATGCCATTTGACCCAACTGTTCCTGTTTTAGATATCTTCCCTCAAATAACTAAAGACATCATACTACAGTGATACATGCACACCTCTGTTTATAGCAACTCAATTCATAATAACTTAATCTTGGAGGTGGCCCGTCTGTCCATTAACAGAGAATGGGTAAAGAAAATGTGATATTAATGTACGGTGGAGCATTTCTTGGCCATAAAGATAAACTTGAGTCATCTGTAGGAAAATGGATGCACCTTAAAACCACAATCTTCAGTGAACTAAATTAGACTCACAAGCTTAAATAGCTCATGGTTTCTCTTATATGAGAAACCGAAATTATAAATAAAGAGCAAAATAAAAAATAGAAAGTAGGGAGATCTTTCTTCAATGGGAAAGAGATCAAGAAATGGAAGGAGAAGAGAGGCAAGAAGGAAAGGGGGTTAGAGAAGGAATGATGTGTTATGTACATGTGCCAGCTCCACCGAAAGAGTGTAAAGATCATGTGCTGCACACATGCACTCACAGGAAATCAATAAATGAGTGAAAATAAAAATACACTACAGAATGATGACTCTGGTGATGGAGTAGGCTTTGAAGGTACATGTTATACACAAACATCCTAGCAGAGTGCAATTAAATTTAAGAATCAATCATGTTAGCCTTTTTCATAAACCTCCTCAAATGTAACATCTACGCAACTGAAATTCTACCTTTGTTTCTTATGACACTACACAAAAATGACAGGGTTGCAACAAATTTGAGCAGCATATTTGAATAGTCAGGATTAAAATACTGCACGCATTTCCTTTTGGGGGTCCTTTGGTGGCTGGCTTGGGTTAGAGTGGGGCTCAGTTATTTACCTTCATGAAGCATGCATGGTAAACATTTCAATTAGTTGAGTTTATAAGTTTATACTGTTTACACTTAGACCACAATTAGAATCACGGGACTTCCAAATATTCATTAATTTTCAAAGTGATTTTAACTAGTAATTTGCTGTGAATTTGTAGGAAAATCAAAGCAACTACACTGCATCCCAGAGGTAAAAAAGCACTCTTACTTATATATCAGCCAAACCTAAATGAATAAAACTGATTTCAAAAATAGTCCAAATTAGCCCAAGAATGTTTACATGAGAAGGAAACAAGCTCAGCAGCGGGCTGTATCCTTGTTCCTCCTTATTTTTGCCTCTCGCACAGGCAGGACGTTACCTCTAGCCCTTGTAGAGGCTCCACCTTGATTTGTTCAATGAAATGTGAGACGAAGTCATGTGCCACTGCGGGACCGAAGCGTTGAGTCATCACCTGGTTCTGTCCTTTCTCTTTCCCTTTTGGAACAAGAATGGTGTGTGTGTGTGTGTGTGTGTGTGTGTGTGTGTGTGTGTGTGAGTGTACGCTTCTTTTTCTGGGTCCTGAGGGACAGAACAAAGTTGAAGGTGACTGACACATATCATGAAGAGAAATAAGTTACTGTAAGTAATTTAGATTTGAGGATCACTACCTCAGAATGATTTAGTTAAACTGATTGTTGATCACTAATTTGAATGAAAAATGCCTGATAGCCAGGAGACCAGTATGGATTATGAAGAGCTTTTGAGGATGTTGAAAGATATTTTGTGAATGAGAAAAGGGACCAAAAGATGGAGGGAGGGGGAGGGGAGAGACAAGGGGAAGTAAAATAATTCAAATGTGTCATGTCCATGCACCAACTACCAATGTAGTCATTGTGTATTGCAAACACGTACTAATAAAAATAAAAACGAAACAGAAAGACCACCGACTTACAAAGGGGTTGACATCGAGAGTCGTTGAGTAGACAGTGAGACTGTCTGTCAGAATAACATTCTTTTTCAGGGACGATTAAAACCAAAGTTCCAGTAGGAGACGTTTGACTGATATTTCAATATGCCATAGACATTTGGGAATTTACATGGAGAAAATTGGCAGTGGTTTGAAGTGTGAGGCCCATATCAGTTATGCTATTCTTGGTTGTGGGCTATAAAATCTAATGGTTCAATCTCTGAAATTTGTCTAAGCCCTGAAAAAGAAAAATAAGCCAGAACTTTGATCTATTTATGCTCATTCTGTGATAAGATCATCTTACCAATTTAGAAACCAATTACCATACTCTACAGAAATCATTATTTATAGAGTTAAATCCAAAATTCAAAGTTCACAATGCCTTTGGAAATACCATGGAAAAAAAAATCACTACTGATCCTCTGGAAAGCAGGAGTTCCTTCAAACTATGCCTGCACGTTCCAGTCCTCTGACAGTTACATTTGATTCCCTCTGTCCAATCATAAGGCACAAGAAACAACTCCACAAACTATAACTGTTCATTTGTTACCAAGCTGCTTCTCCCAGAGACAATACCAGCTGGTTCTGTTCTGAGGTCTAACTTTATTCATGTGCACCCTGGATAGTGCAACAGTGTGATATGTTGAAAAAAAAAAAAAATCTCTGTAAAAAGAGCCAATCAGACGGCAACAACTTCCAGGCGCCCACGTGGGGGATGGAAGAAATCACTATTCCCATACAAAAAGGAGCCAAGGACAAAGATCCACGGGTTATAATTTCTGATGCACCCTGCTCTCTCAGGGTAGCTCTCTTCTTTCTTTTCTGTCTTTTCCCAAATAACCTATCTTTTTTTATTTAAAAAAATCTGTAAAAATAACTGAAATATTTACTTATAGAAGACTGGATTAAAGTAACATACACTCCGCATAACAGAGTAGCACACATTATTTAAAATTAATGATTCCTAGTTTCACATATTAAAGGGGGTAAGTTAAAAAAACAATGCTAAGGAAAAACAAAATAAGCTACAAAATACCATGCTTATAAAATTTTAAAAATATGCATGACAATTTATTTTTTATGAGTTCATACATATGTGGTTTAAAAATTTAAAATATGCATAATAATAAACATCAAATTCAATATAGTGGCTACTATCTCAGGGTATAATATAACCAGGAATGGGGTTGGCCAATTGTGAACAGAGGGTTCCAACTATATCAGTAATGGTTGAT
Source organism: Chinchilla lanigera (assembly GCF_000276665.1). Lineage (NCBI taxonomy): Eukaryota > Metazoa > Chordata > Mammalia > Rodentia > Chinchillidae > Chinchilla > Chinchilla lanigera. Next base: position 8,286,866 of record NW_004955403.1, read on the forward strand.
TCTTTAAACAACTATTTAAAAAATCTGAAACAAATATAGGAAATATGGTTTATTATAGACGCTCTTTTGCTCTATCTTCGAAATTTTTTACAATATAAGAAAAGGTTTTTTTTCAGTGTTGAAAACCATTACAGCCCTGTTGTTATAAGCATAGAAAATATTACAAATCAAACATTAATTTTTTAATGGCTCCTTTTAAATTTTCTTAACCAATACTGGGTGAAAGAAGTAGTAAGCAAGAGAACTACCTTATAAATATTTTTCAATCCATGGACACTGTCCTTGAACTATAGAATTTGTATAAGATGTAGGAATGACACGTTTAAATGAAAACCTTATAGAGAAAATTATTTGATTCTTGACTATCTCAAACGTAAATATGAAAGCAATTTCTTCATTAATAAAGAAGTATGAACTAAAAAAAACCTCCCTTCCTTAGAGGTGAAAGAAGCCATTTATCTTTGTAACATTCCAGGTGTTAGTTGCTAATTCTATGGCTAGAGAAATTGTAAATTAATAAGGTCACAGGGCTAATTAATAATATAGTTGGTAAAGATACACTCTCTAGCTAGACATGGCCCTTGCCCTCATTCTTTTGAACCATCAGAGCAAAGCCTATATAAGACATGGTTACACATGCAGAAATACTCAAGAGCTCTTAAAAATTATTGTTTTAGGAGTAATTCCCCAAATATGGGACTCGGTAGACAACTTAGGTAAAGCAGACAGTATATAATAATTTAGGAAATGATGAGGTGCTTATATTCTTATACTCATTTTTTATTTTTTGAACCTTAAATTGTACCTAGGATATGTGAGACACTCGAAGCTTTTTTTTTTTAACTTGGTAAATAAATGTGTGGACATATTAAATCACGGTAAGTTTTGAGGTCACATACAGAGTCCTGTATAATTGATAGCTGTGGCATTGGCAGGCAGAAGGCATATGGTGTGGGCATCCCCCCGGGGGGCCTCAGTGTGTGAGAAGGAAAAGAATATGTAAGTGTGGGGAATGTGAAGGGAATGAGGCTGGGAAAGTAGCATAGCACGGCTCATGTCGGGCCGTGTAGACCACAGAGGAGCTTGGGCTATGGGAAGCAATTGGGGTTCTGTTTTGCTTTTTAACCAGAGAAACATGATCTGCTCTGTATTTTGACCATGTAATTCATTTAGTAATGTAAATATAGGATGTTTGTATGAGGTTCAAAACTTCAATGCAAACATAGAGTGTTCATGAGGCCCCAAAATTCAAAATGTGTCAAATGTTATCATATTAATCATAGGCCACATTAACTTTTGAGACATCTTCCATCATTTTGGATATGAAAAGTAACCATAATTGAAGCTCTTATTGATAACACAGGGGTTCGATTGTCTGAAGAAAAATAGAACAAATTAAAATAAATGAACCTTTCACAATTTTATTTGAATCTTCAGGATATTTCTTCTCTATTGTGTCTCAGAAAGCAGAGGAAAATTATTAAAATTTCTAATTACAGAAAGGCTTTATAAGCATCTGGTTTGTCTATCAGTACCAATCACCATGGTAGGATCTGAACTTACGTTGATAAATGATACTCTGTTTAGGTTTGAAGAGATACAAAAGACACAGATACATAAACTCCTAATTAAAATGCAGCATTCCAGATGTTACAAATATAATACATCTGTATTTTGGTTAGGTAAAATGATCCAGAAATGAACTCTACCACAAAGATTGGGGAGTACTATCAAGAGGGAGTGGTGTTTGCTAAGTGTATATCTAGGTATATAAAGATGACAAGGATATTTTCAAAAACAAAAAGGAACAGGGTTAAATACATTCAGGGATTTATGAGTCATTGGATGTATGAGTCACTTGCTAGTCTCCTCTATAAAACTGCACATTCTTTCTTTGATGTTGGATGTATCTGTTATGGTTTATGTCTGTGCGTCCCCCGAAAGCCTCATGCGGGCATGGGGCAGGCTTTAAGAGTTTGATGGGTGTGAGAGCTACACCCACCCTCGGGTAGATAGTTTGCATATGTAAGGGAGAGGAAAAGAGTGCTTGAGGACATTCCTCCCGCATTCCACCCTGGTGTGCGCTTGCGGTTTAGCTGTGTTCTGCAGCCCTGAGAGGTAGCTCTTTGCCATGTGCCACTCTGCCTTATAATCTGCCAAGCAACGGACTGAAACTTCCATGAACTGTAAGCAAAATAAACCTTTCCTTCCTTAATTTTGGGCATCAGGTATTTTGTCCCAGCAGCAAGAAAAAAGTAACCAAGACAGTATCCATGCATATTGTGGGGAGAAGTCATGATAAGCTTTACAAGGCAATGCACAATAGTCCATGCTCCCTCTGCCATATTATCGTCAATGGCTGGAGCTAACGGCTACTCTTTCTGTCTGAATTCCTGGGTACAGAGAAAGAAACTTTATCATTTTAAGCTTCTATGATTTTGAGGTTGCTATCTCAGCAAAATGTATCCTATCCCAACTATAAGAGGAAGGCGAGACAGAGAGAGAGAAAGAGAGAGAGAGAGAGAGAGAGAGAGAAACTGGATCAGAGAAAACCAGTCCTCCTCATAGCACGCAAGAATGTCAGTCCATAAAATGTTCATTTATCTGAAAGTGTGAGCCCAAAACACGAGAATTGGTGAATTCAAGTAAGCACACTTTATGATTTTCTACTAAATGCCATTTCTGATTAGCTATTATTTCCACAATGAACTCTGAGTTTGGCCAATGTAATTTGAGTCAAGAAAAAGATGTCTTGACAAACCATCCTTTACGTAATCTGACAGTAACAGACTCACTGAGCTACTTGTGCTAGATAGAAAAGTACCCAGAGGCATCCGCACTGTCAGTAGGTACTGGCTAGACTTGATATTGAGCACCAGATGCTATTACATATCCACGGCAAGAGGCATTATACAAAGGAAAATGCTTAAAAATTGGAGTGAAGCAGGGTTGGATTTGAATTCCCTCAGGGAGTGCTGCCCTTGTAGATTTTTACACCCCAGCTAATGTTGATTGCATTTTAACAGGGGTTTCTAGAAATAATGTGTTAACCTAAGGAAAATAGTGAGAACTTGACATCCTATGAGAGGCAAAACCAGGAGACATTTGTGTTGATTAGCACAAGAGCTTTGCTAACATCCTCCTGAGAAGAGACGTGAAAGGGATGTTATACAGGATAGCTAAATTTATGTAAGCAGAGTAGGTGATAAACAAAAGTTTGGATTCAGATATGAAGGAAGTAAGGCGAAGGGCTGATGAACACACAGCCCATCTTAAGATTCCAGAAACACTGAAAAGAACCCCTGAGGAAGAAGACATGGGGGGTGCACAGAGGGAGATTCTGGAGATAAACTGAGTCCCCTGGATGGTTGTAGTTTTCCTTCAATAATTTGTGAAACAGGCAAATAAAATATCTTAATTGTGTGCATTTGCTAGAATTTGCCCAAATGTCAAGAGAAAAATCACATCCCTGTACAGTTAGAAATCCAATAATAAATTTGAAGTTTCATTACAAAGATTTAGTGTTTATATATATATATATTCCCCCCCCAAAACTTTTCTGGACTGGAAGCCAGCAGACTGGAGGTCTAGCTCCAGCCCAACTATCCCCTGGTTGGTTCACTTGCGCAGCCCCTTGAGCCAGCAGCACCTTTTATTCCAAGCCTAGGAAATGGAAGTGTGGTCTACTTTACCTCAAAGGTGCGCCCTGGGTCCAAGCTGTGATTCTGGCCATGAGCTCCATGAAACTGTGGCTTTTACCAGGAGGTTATTAGACACTTGCTGATGAAACCCCATGTCTATTTTTTTTTTCTGAAGGATATCATGGAAATTTCAGGCGATACGTGGAAAATGTACCAAATAAGGTTAAAAAATGTTTTAAACGTGGCTGCTAGGCAAAAGCTATAAACAGCTTAGTCTATGGCAGTTTTGCAAGAGCAATAAAGAGGCTACACTTTTAGGTTAATATTCAAAGACAATGTTAAGGGATGTGGTGAGGAAGGGTTAAGGGTTACAGAGCTACAGAGCCCAGTACCATCAAGAACCTCTGCGCCTGCCCCAGGATGTGGAAGTGTGTCTCTGTATCCTGGTTCGCAAACCTGTCTCACTGTGTGACTTAGTGGTAGCTGTCCTCAGGCTACTAAAAGGCCACTGTATCTGAGGATAATTCTCACACCATGCACCTGGCTGGCATGCGTGCTCATGGCCCGGGCTGTGGTCACAGGGAGTACACGTGCTCACTGTCATTAGACCCGGCTGTTGGCTCTGAGGAGCTCAGCCAGTGAGCTTCCTCCAGCACTCTCCAGGACAGTGTTTTGGCACAAAACTCAGCATGTGCTCTCAGAGAGTCATTAGAGAAAAGAGATAACCTCAAGTAAACAAAGAGCAGGTGGGCTGGTGTCGCAAAAATAATTTTCCAGTCAATTACTATATTTTTTGCACTTTTTAAGCGTTTGAGGCATTTAGGCTCCACTTATCTCTAAATAATAAAATGATTTCACTCCTAGCAACCATTTCCTGGAAAACAACGTGACAAAAAAGATCAAAACAGCAAAAATAGGTCTTTCGCACATTTAACAATGATAAGAGAGGCTTTAAGAGCAAAATCCTATAATAGCTTCAATCATACATGGCTGCATCCAGTATTTCCAAGATGAGCAGCCCGGATCCGGATCTTACTGGCTGCCCCAAAATGGATTAACCCTTCCTTGATCTCTGCATTCTAGACATGACTATCGCTTCACTACATTTTATGACTGACTAATCACTGAGATTTTATTAGGTGTATAAAATGTTCCCTGCCTTCACCGCACAATGACAGGAAGAACTGTACTCATTTCCTTTCTGCTCTTTGAGTTACTCTAGCAATTTATATAATCTCAAAGGGCCTCTGCTTCCTTGCTTGTGAAGATGATATATATATTATTCAGAGACAGGCACACACAAAAACTCAACAGATGTTAGCTCCTTGCCTATCACAATCCATTTCTACCCAGGAGCCACTGTAATCCTTCTTAAACATAAATCGGATCAGGTTACCCTCCAGCTTAAAACTCTTAATGGCTTCCCACTACATTTAGGATAAAATTAAAATTTGCAACATGCCCTGCAAGGCCTTTCTGGCTGTGCAGAAATTCTAGTCACATCTTTGACCAGGCTCCCACTGGCAATTCTGTGCTTCGGCTACAATTGCCTTTTTTTCACATCTATCTCGTGGCTCCTGCAGGGCTACAGCCCAAGGGGAGATGTGCAGGGGGTTTAGCCCTTATAATAGGCATCAAGCCCATCCTGTCTTAGATATCAGCAAATAAACGCTGTATTTGCCAAGGAGCTCTTAACTCATGATGTGGTCAAAACCTCTAAGGCTCTCCTACATTGGAACCAGTCAACGCCTCCACCCACACCTTTTATTTATTAAATGTTCTCTCCTTACTTCTGGTGTAATTCTATTCTGCAGATCCCAACTTAAAAGCTCTTTCCTCTTATGGTACCCCATCCTCGTCTTTCAAGTAAGTGAATAATCCTGTGTGACTCTTTCTCCCCTACTGGCTGTGTTTGTGTCTCTCGCTACTACAGCTCAGCAGAGAGAAAGCAGGCGGGAAATGTTTGTTGTTAAGACCAATCAAGTCCACCTGAAAAAAACCCAAAAGCTTGTATGTAGCAAAAGTCCCACCACCACCACACACACACACACACACACACACACACACACACACACGAAAAAATTGGAGAACGCTACTCCAGGCAATCGAATGACAACTTTAGGGTCTGTTTTAAACCAACATCTAGGAGCAAAAGAGAAAGAAATTGTCTACACCAAACTTTTCTCTTTCACCCTGTCCATTGCCTATCAATATACACAGGTGGTTCTGGAGCAAAACTAAACTTTATTTTTATTATTATTTTTGTTGTTGTTGTTGTTACCGGGAATCGAACTCAGGACCTTGTGCTTGCCAGGCAGGCACTTGTGCACCTGAGCTACATCCCTGACCCCAAAACTAAACTTTAGTGTAGAAAGAGTGATTTTAAAAAGGGCAAGGGGATGGGGGAAGTTTCTATGAACAGCCAAGGTAAGGCACTTGCACAGCCTGGCATTCACTCCCCTGGGCTCTCAGCAGAATGATCCTGCTGGGCATATCCTCCTACCAGCCTTCCTGCCTGTTCCATGAGCCTTCCGCTCAATTTCCAATGGGCTAAGCTGCCCACTTCAGCTCCTGGCCCTGCCTGTGCTTTTGCATTGGTCTCTAAAAGGCAGTACTAATGCAATTTTCTGTCCAGAGTCTAAGTTTGGTCTCATTAGTCTGTTGTCACCCGAGTGTTAACTCTGCAGCCATCTCTTCCAATGACTTAGGAAGTGCTTACTAGGGGGCCTGCCCTTCCCTCCTCCTTCCATGCAGGTTTATAGAACGTCCCTGCACTGTGCCAGTTGCAGCCCACTGCGTTCTCTGCCTGTGCAGACTATCCAGATGGAGAGCTCCTCTTGAATTTTCTTAACTGCTTGGAGTCCTCCTTGCTGTCTGGCTTGGGATTTTCTTAAAGATTCTTCTCCTCAGAGAACCTGTCTCTTGTTGTCCTTTGGACAATCTTTGTTCAGAAATCCATGATTTCTACTTGCAGGTGAAGGTGCACTCAGGGCGGAATCCTTGGAGAGAGCTCCCTATGTGTTGAAATGTTGGGCTGTGGTGTAGCTCAGGGACAGAGCTCTTACCCAGCGTGCGTGAGGCCCTAGTTGTGATCCCCAGCGTGAGAAAAGAAAATGTGTAATTGTGTTCTTTAACAGTCACACACAGAGCCACTGACGTATGGGAAGGAAGCATGGGAAGTAAGAGAAGGACATGGCCTCTGCTTGCTCAGGAGCCCTTGTGCTTGAAGTTTGTCCAGAATTTCTAACTTCTCATTGGCTAAGGTTACCACATACCCAGCTCTTTTTCTCCTAGTGTGTTATTTGTCTTCTAATGAGATGAGCAAGAATGGTCACACTGCCGAATACCTACTTCTGTACTCTTGAATTCATTAGTGTTCTCCCCGCTTCCCCTACTCCATCCTTTTATGGCATTTTTTGTTGTTCATTTTGCTTCTAAATTAAAAACAGCTTTCTGGACGTTTTTGTGGAAACCCTTTAAAGATGATATGATGAATCTAAGAAACCATTTTCCAGGCATCTTCAGCTTGTTTTTCAGAGTTGGAGGTGTTACCACCCCTCCTCGGCACCTTGACCCCTGCACAGAAGGTCACACAGAAGTGTCCTTGTCCTCTCATGTCAAAGATGGACCTCATGAGATCTTCCAGGGGCACCTCTATGTGAGCCCTGCTGTTCCAAATGCTTCCTTCACTTTCTGAGCTCGCCTTAGTTCTCAGGATACACTCTTGCCCTGCTTCTACTTAGAGTCTAACTGTGCAATCCAGTTCACAGCTGGTAAAACCAAGCAAACGACGCCCAGAGGGTGACAACGAGGGGGGGCCAGACTGTCCACGCTGCAGTTGTCTTTAGTTAGGAAGGAATAACTCCGAGAAAGTACCAAAGTTCGACTCTCATGTTTGCTATGTATTATCATAACTTTCATCTTGTAGGGTCTCAAGTAGGGAGAGGAAGTGGGGGAAGAAGATACCAAGAAAGCTCTTGTACAATCCATGGATCCAAATGCACTATGCTTCATGGAAAGAAGGGCAGAGTCAGAGAATCGTAAACTAGGAAGGAGCAGAGTTGAGAGGTCTGTCCACTTCCTCCTCTGTTTGTCTCCTTCATAACATTCCCCTCTCTCTCTCTCTCTCTCTCTCTCTCTCTATATATATATATATATATATATATATATATATATATTTAAATGACATTCAACTTAATTTTAAATCCCTCCTCAGTGCTTCTCAAAGAATGTTCCGCAGACAGCCTGCACTGGAATCTTCTGGGCTTCTCCAGATGGGATCCTCAGGCCTGGGGATGTGACCCAAGACTCCGTGCCCTGGTGGGCTGTATGCATACTAAAGACTGAGACCCTGCATTCCAACAGGGACCAGCCGGGGAAGAGAGCAGACAGGGTTCCTCCTTGTATTTACCAGAGCGTGGGGGGTGCTCTTCGGGCCTTAGCAGGAGCAGTCTCTGCTTGCAGGCCTTTTAACGGGAATGTGGTAAAACAGCTGCTATAAACCTATCCCTGACATTTTTTCCCACATCATACTCAGAGCAGCCAAGAGCATTAGTGAAGCTGGCTGAGGCCTAGGATTCTGTCTCCTGGTGGAAACGAAGACAAGGAGCCGCTCCCTGGACGAAGGGAGAAAACGAGCAGAATATTAATATTGCCCTTGACGCTAGTGAATTGTGTCCTAGCCCTCCGGCAGTATATCTAGACAGCCACAGGAAGGGAAAGGCTTGGACGTTTATGAAAATCCAGAGAAAATGATTTGTGAGGAAGCATATGTAAATATGTCTAGGCTACGTGAAATGTATGAGAGTCAATTTGTTTGATGGTAAAAACATGAAAAGTAGAAGGATGGTCCCAAACACAGACATTTAGAAAGGAAAAAGTGAAAGGAATCCAAACAGAATTGAAGCTACAGTGAGGAGCCTTCATAATTTAACCATTTCAACCAAAGCACACATTGTGTTTTTAGAATGAGGAGCTTTGTGCAGTCGCAGCGGCCTGTATAACCCTTGCTGTGAAAGCGGCTCCCGGTGGGCATTCCAGAAAACCACAGAGCCGCCGGGCTTAGCGCACAAGAGCCTGCTGTGTGGCAGATGCAGGAGTCAGAAGTGACACATACCTAGAAAATGACCAAACACCCACCCTGGCCAGACAGAGAAGTCCCTTCTTCTTTCCTCCACAGGGGAAAGAGGCTCAAACCACACCTCTCTTGACCTCCTTCTCCCTCCTTCCCCCAATAAAGAGCTTCAGACTGAGGAGCAGAAAACCCAGATTCCAACCCTGGCTCTGCTAACGCCAAATGTGATTCTAACTGCAAAGCCAAACTGCCCACTCCGGATTTCTTCATCTGTATAAAATAGGGTGTTTTGGTCAAAACTCTACTTTAAAATTTGTGAGCTTCTCCCCCCTACTCCTATTTTTGGTCACTACAAGTAAATATTTATTTAACCTTAATGTAAACTGTTGATTTTAGGAAAAAATCCACTGGAATGTTCCTTTCAGCTACACAAATGTGAAGCAGATACCATTAGTCTGAACAGGTTATGGTTTTTCTTCTGACTTGGTAATGGAAAAGGCTGATTGTGAAGCTTGGGACCAGATTTCTACCACCAAGTGTAAGTTTACCTGTATTTTAATAGCAGGGAAAGAAGACCTTTTTTCATATATATGTATCTATGTATCTATGAATGATATGGAGCACACTGAGAACTTCTGCTCCTTATTGCTTTGCTTAAAGAAGGTGAAGAGGAACTGATGGCAGAGAAGGCCTCTTCCTGCCTTGGCTGGGTAACAGCGTGTGCATGGAACTAGCAGCAGCACCCTTGGCATGGGCATCAGGCTGCTTCCCAGACAGCCTTCACAGGGGCAGCAGTAGGTTCTTGAGGGAAGCTTGAGAGCCATGGACATTGGCCAGAGCCAATCCAGGTGGGAGAAAGAAGACTTACTTTGTTTGCTCTGGGAGGCAGCTTTCTGCAGCTTCAGAAACAATAGGCATTTCCAAGTTTATGGGAGTTGTATGTGAAGCACACCTGTCACTCAGGAATTGCATTTGGAACAGGAAGCACTGAGAAGCCCAGGGGAGCTGTTCCTGATGCGCTTGCTGGCCCGAGGAACAGCCGAACAGTCGTGAGCAGTGCCCCGTTGCCTGACGAGGTCTAAACTTGGGGACGGGATTGTTTGAGACCTGGATAGGATGGTTTTCCTCATCTTGCATAGCTTCCTTTCCTCTGGGAATCCAGACAGACCGACGCACACACATCCAATCATTCTCCTATCTGCAAGGTTGTCAGTATCGCTAAAGTTAAATAGTTGCTTTCCTTCCTTAAATTTTATTAGTTCCTGTCTTGTTAGTTTTTTTATAGTCTGTTAAAAAGAGAATGCAGTGACTTTTACACAGCTTCCTCCCTCTGTAGAGGGCAGAGGCTTATCTGAAGGAAGTCTAACTGCTAGCACAATGACTCACTCAGAATAGGCACTCAATACATAGAATCAGGTCTCAGAGACTCGGATTTGCATTTTGGTACCATGTTATCCTGAACAAATTATTGACTTGTAAGACTCAGTTTCTTCATCTGAAAATGTTGGTAATAATGCTTATCCCGTAATGTTGATTTAATAATTAAATGTCATAGTCGTCGTATGCCTAACATATAGGAAATGCATTGCAACAGTTGTTATTGACAATAATCAGAGTTCATTGTGTTGAGTAGGGTTCAGAGGGAAAACCACCAAGGTCTGTGGCTGTCATACAAGAAGAAATAAGTGAATGCTTTTCAACTTTTCCACCCCTTCCAGAGCCTGCTACATGCCAGTCTCTGTGCTCTGAAACAAGGTAGAAAAATCCGTGCATTCTGGAAACTCACAGTCCAGTGATTTTATTTTCCTAAATTGGCATTTGACCAACATATGGCTCATTGGTAAAGAAATATAATTGGCCTTTTTATCAACATAACTAACAATTAAACCACCTGTAGCATACCAAATCAGCATCATTATGTACTAAATGTTCAGTATTTAAAATAGAAGCCAATCTTAACTTTAATGTTTGCACTAGGAATAAACCATTAGTGTTACTAAAACATATTGATACTCTCAAAAGCCTGCTGCTACATTTGATCTATTGAAAGTTTCACAGACATTACATATTCTACTTTTTAAATAATTTATTTTAGAAGTTACTCTCCCTACAATCTTCTTGTTAGTTGTGCTCTTTGAGCATGATTTACCACATTAGCATTGTGGCCATTCATGGGCCTGCTACACATTTATCTTATCTAAAGGAAAACCAAAGGACTTTACTCCTCCAGTGAAAATTTTTATGGCCCCTGAAACTTTGATTTACTAACATAAATTCGACATGCATTCTGCTAGGATCATATGTAGTTCTCTTTCTCACTAGTATTTCAGTATTTAATCCCAGGATTGTGAAAAATTAATAAAATCAATACAAACTGATTCACTAAAAACTGGATTAACCAAATCATTTTAATGCTTTACCATGACATGTGAAGCATAATACTCCTATCTCAAGTTTTTCTTATATACGATTCTTTAAAAATGATCTTTGGATCCTCAGATAGACTATGACTCCAACTTTAGTTAGATGAAACTGTGAAGTTGTGCTACCCTCAAAAGGAATAATTTCTTTAAGGGCTGCTGTCACAATATTAGAAAGATCAATGTCAAACTGCCAAACTATTCCTCACTAAGCTGCCATCCCAAGAAAAGGCTTCACTTTCAGAAAAATTTCCCATTCTTTTAGTTTAGTCTGGGTTTCTGACTCATGTGAGATAGTGGGCTGGAATTAGTTTGAGAATGTTGGAAGGGAAAATGCATGCCCGCTTTTTTCTCACGTATAGATTGTATTTCCCAACCAAGACGTGGTTGCTGGACACCCAAGGCCATTCAATTCCTTTGAAAGGGGGGCCGATGGGCATATGGTGTTTCCTGTAGGGAAAAGTCTGATTGGCTTTAAAATGGCCAACTAATTATTCTCACCAGGATTGTCTTAAATATTTGGAAATGTGTGGAAGCATGTTGGTTGGTACAATGACTGGGCGGGGGGGAGAGAAGAGGGGGATGCTCTTAGAATTCAATGGGTTGAAATAAGAGATGTTAAAATTTCTTGCCACAAAAGATTTCTCATCACATATTATAGTTATGAAAGAAAGCAGAGGAGGAGAGGAGGAATTGTCCAGGCCTAAGTCATGTGCATCCTCTTTTTGAGATCTATATTTTCCCCTAAGAGGAATTATTGGAAACTGGATTTGGCTTGTTGAAACAGAGGACCCCACAAAGATGTGTTAGATGAAACTGTGAAGTTGTGCTACCAGGACCTGCCTTACTCTGATGGTTTGAGCCAAAATACTATTAGAAACTCCTCCAGGCAATGCAAAGACTTGGCCCAATATTTTCTTCTCACCCTCAAGACAGGGAGACAATGTTGGCAGCTCTTCAAATATTGTATTTGAAGGACACCCAGTTTCACATTTGGAAATCCCCATTAGAGTCATTTCTATGCACTGAAATATTGTCTGCATATTAAAAAGCACTGCGATACTGGAATGGAAGGAACCAGAACACACCATAGCACGGCTTAGTTGAATAATTAGATTATTATCCTTCACTTTAGAAACTGATCTCCAAGAAAATAAATTATAAGCAAATAATTCTGATATGGGCATAATAAAAAAAGGAATTCTAATGAGGATTGGGTACCAAAAAGAGATATCAAAGCAGGAGAAAACAGCTACAAGATGCTGCCCATATTCTACACATATTCTCCCTACAACAGGCTTTCTAAAAAGTATTTCAATACCCAAATAACCCCATCATTTTGAAGGCAGAAATGGGTAAGCAGCTTTTCTAGCTAATTCCACAATGCTTTGCATAATGAACATTTAATACATTTTAACAGTTAAAGAATCACAATACTATACCTTAGATTGTCTTACTAGAAAGCTATCAGATCCTAGGGTCAATAAAATACACACCCATGCAATGGTTTGTTTTGTATTACAGGTTCACAGTTCAATTTTTATGAACATGAGCATACAAGTTGCTGTCTTTTAGCATGAGGAAGGCTCCCAGGTGTTTCAGAGAGAATTGAACCCAGATGAAAATGACGTGGACTTTAAACACCACATCAGCATTTTGTATGTGAAAAGATTCGGCTGTATTCTCTTACTTTATGTAGAATCACAAGTTTTAAGATTTGAAACAAAGTAAATGGAAAAAAAATCTTGTTCAAGTAAGTGACTGTGGATTACACTTGAATTTGTTGTTTTTCTCATTTAATACAATAATAGTAATAACAAGATGATTCTTAAAATATTATAGTAAAAAGTGAATAAGACACAAATGTTTTATTTTAACATATCCTATCTCAAATATTGTGCTCTGAAAGTAGATGAAGAATTTAAAACCCATATTAAAACCTATTGTTCAATGGGTCACAGATGAAAGTAAAGAAGAAATTAAACAATACCTACAATTAAATGAAAATGCAGATACAACATACTGGAACCTGTGGGACACAATAGAAGCAGTCCTAAGAGGGAAATTTATACCAGTGAATTCTCACATAATGAAAACAGACCAAGCACAATAAACAACCTAATCTTGCACCTCAGGCTTATAGAAAAAAAAAAAAAAGAGCAATTCAAGCCCAAAGCCCATACAAAGGAAGGAAATTATAAAGATCAGAGCAGAAATTAATGCAATTGAGACTAAGAAAACAATACAAAGAAGCAATGAATCAAAGAGTTGGTTCTTTGTTTTTTTTTAAGAGTTGATTCTTTGAAAGCTTAAATAAAATTGATAAACCCTTAGCCAAACTTATCAAAAAAAAAAAAAAAAGGAAAGAAAAGACTCAGATTCATGCAATGAGGAATGAGAAGCAAGAAATCAGTAGAGATCCTGTGGATATTCTGAAGATCATCAATACATACTTCGAGAATCTTTACTCTAACAGGATGAATAACACAAAGAAATGAACAGATTTCTACATACATATCAATTACCAGAGTTGAATTAGGAAGATATGAAAATTCTGAATATCCCAGTATCAGTTAATGAAGCTGAAAATGCAGCTAAAAACTTTGCAACAAAGAAAAGCCCAGATCATGATAGATTCACTGCTGAATTCTATAACAAATTTAGAAAAGATTTAATGCCAATACTCCTCAAACTCTTTAATGAATTGAAAGGGAAGCAATACTCCCTAACTTATTCCTGGAGGCAAGAATTACCCTGATACCAAAACCAGAGAAAGACCCAACCAAGAAAGAAAACTACAGACCAATCTCCCTAATGAACATAGATGCAAAAAACCTCAATAAAATACCAACAAACAAAATGCAGTAAATAATCAAGAAGATTATACACCATGACCAAGTGAGATTCATCCCATGAATTCAGGGATGGCTCAACATACACAAATCAAAAAATGTAATACGTCATATCAACAGAGCCAAAGACAAAAATCACATGATCATCTCAATAGATGCATAAAAGACATTTGACAGAGTTCAACACCCATTCATGATAAAAATATTATAGAGAATTGTAATATAGTCTTTATCTCAATCTGATGAAAGCCATCTATGACAAACCAATAGCCAACATCATACTAAATGGACAAAACTGAAAGCTTTCACTCTAAAATCAGGAACAAGACAAGGACGTCCACTATCACTGCTCCTATTTAATATAGTTCTGGGAATATTAGGCAGAGCAATTAAACAAGAGAGAGAAATCAAAGGAATAAAGATAGGAAAGGAAGAAGTTAAATTATCATTATTTGCAGATGATGTGATACTTTACATAGAAGATCCCAAAAACTCCATCAAAAGACTTGTAGATTTTTTTTTGGTTTTTCTCCGGTACCGGGAACCGAACTCACGACCTTGCGCTTGCCAGGCAGGCGCTTTGCCGCTGAGCTAAATCCCCAGCCCAAGACTTGTAGATTTAATAACCAACTTGTAAAAGACTTGTAGATTTAAAACCAAAATTTAAACCAGGTTTAATAACCAAGATTTAATAATCATTTGTGTAGCTGGATACAAAGTCAACACTCAAAAGTCAATAGCATTCCTATACACAAACAACAAACTCACTAAAAGAGAAATTAGGGAAACTAAACCCTTCACAACAGATTCTAAAAATAATGAAATACTTAAGAATCAATCTAATGAAGGAAATAAAAGAGCTATACATTGAAGTTGTACTCTGAAAAGGGAGATCAAAGAGGCTATCAAAAAAATGGAAAGATATCCCTTGTTCATGGGTAGGAAGAACCAACATTGTGAGAATGGCTACACTCCCAAAATTATTATACAGACTTAATACCATTGGCATACCTCACAGGATAAGAGAAAATATTCATAAAACTTGTTTGGAAACAGAAGAGACCTAGAACAGCAAAAGCAATTCTTAGCAAGAAAAGCAAGGCAAGGGCATCACAATCCCTGACTTGAAATTATACTACAAAGCTACTGTGATAAAAACAGCATGGTACTGGCAACAAAACTGATCTGAGGATTAGTGGAACAGATTAGAAGGTGCAGACACAACTACAAACACACTCAGCCACCTTATCTTTGACCAAGGGGCCAAACATGTTCACTGGCAGAAAGATTGCTTCTTTAATAAATAGTGCTGGAAAAACTAGCTTTCTACATGCCCAAAACTAAAACTAGACTTATGTCTATCACCATGCACTAAACTGAAGTCAAAATAGATGAAAGATCTAAATATTAAAAGATAAATATTAACTCTACTGGAAGAGAAAGTAGGTAGAAATCTTGAAGACGTAGGTGTAGGCAGAGAGCTCATGAACAAAACCCAGACTGCATCACTTCTAGGCCTTTTGGCTAAGATCAAGTGTAAAACCCAGACTGCATGGGAAATACTTCAAAGAATCAACAACCAGGATCTCATCTTATTAAAAAGCTTCTGCACATCAAAAAAAGCACCAACTGAGTGAAAAGACAACCCACAGAGTACAAAAAAAATTTAGCCAATTGTCCCTCAGACAAAGGACTTCTACCTAGAACATAAAATAATTGAAAAAAATCAGGCCCCCCCAAATTCAAAGACCCAGTCCAAAAATGGGCATCTGAGATGAATATACACTTCTCACATGAATAAATACAAATGGCAAATAAATAGATAAAAAATGTTCAACATTATTGGTCATTAGAGAGATACAAATTAAAACAATACAGAGATTCCATCTTACTCCAGAAAGAATGGCTATCATCAAGAAATCAACCAATAACAAATGCTGGAGGGGCTGTGGGGAAAAAGGAACCCTTTTTCACTGTAGGTGGGAGTGAAAACTGGTGCAACCACTGTGGAAATCAATATGGAGATTCCTCAAAAAGCTAAGATTACAGGTTCCATTTGACCTAACTATTCAGCTTCTGAGTATCTTACCAGAAGAACTGAAAGCATCATACCATAGTGATATACTTGCACCTATATTTATAGTGGCACAATTTGTAATAGCTGAATCTTAGGAACAACCCAAATGTCCATCAACTGAGGAATTGATAAAGAAGATGTGGTTTTTTTATATAAGAGAATATAAAGAGAATATAAAGCTCACCCATAAAGAAGGATAAATTTGATACTTTTGAAGGTAAATGGATGCAATTTGAGACCATACTCATAAGTGAAATAAATCAGACTCATATGTGTAAACATCATATTGTTTCCCTGGTGTGAGAAATGGAAAAAGAATATAATGCTTAAAATGTACAATAGCTATTATGAAATGGGAATAAATTGTTCAAAAGGAGAAAGGAATTAGGAAGAGAGAAAGGGAAAAGGACGGGAAAAGAGAAAAAATGCAAGTTAGTTATACTACTAATGTCTCTTAGTTCACTGAAAAGGAAGGTTGTGTTAATATCGATTGGAGAATTTTTTATGCCTATATTTTGTAATCTGAGTAACTACTTTAAAGATAATAATACACAATGTTTTAACTACTGTTATTCTCCTATTATTTTGTTATGAAATTTTGTTTTATTTTTTCCATAAAATAAAAAAAACCTATTGTTGTGTCTTATTATAAAACACAGTAGATACACAATATGTATTGGAAATCTTAAAAATATACTCTCTGATTCTGTACATGTAAAAAATTTGATGGAGCGCAGAATATCAGCACCACGATATGATATGTTCCTTACCATATATATATAAGTTTTGTGAGCACAGTTTTGGATCAAGAGAACACAAATACACTATGCTGTGTTTTCCTGAAAATTGGAAGAAGATGCTCATGTGTAGGGACAGATAGGGCCTTCCTGCCGCCTCTAGTATAGGACATGAGGTTTGCCAAGGGACACTGGGCATGGGTGTCAGCCCCTAGCTGCTCACCAGTGTCTGTGTAGTGCTCAGATTGAAAAGCTGCCTGTGCTGCACTACCCACATCTCACAGGCAGAGTCTTCTGGCCTCTACTGTCAATCTGTACTTTCTATTAATCCTTGTATTTGCCAAGACTCTGTGAACTTATTAGTGTCTTTTCTGATCACTTTGTGTCATTTCCTACATGCTTAATTCCACCCCATCCTGGGGAGAGACTTCTGAGAGCCAAAAGATTCTAAGAAGGGCATTTGATGGCAGGAGTGGAATGGTGGCATTTCACCCCATTATTCCCATCTCCTAGTGGCTAGGTGAGATGGAAGGGAACACTGCTCATGGTAGGCAAACGAATGAATGAGTACATTTTACAGCAGTATGTAATTATCTCACTGGTTAAGTAATCCAAGTGTATATCACTTAATTAGTGGCAAGTCCAACATTAAAATCTCGAGAAGTAATTCTCTGCTGTTGTCCTTATCAACTATCATATAGGATTTCAAATTCCAGGTTGACTTATCCTGATTCCTTTTCCAGACAACCTCCCTCACCAAGCTAGTCCTCGTTCTAACCTGTACAAAAGTATGATTAGTTGATGAAACTTGCCAGGGGAAAAATTCTACCCAATATTCTATAACTAAAAACATTGCATATGGATTATCTGCCTCTTGGGAATTGCTAGACTCTGTTTCTCCAGAAGGTATTAGTGCCTCATCAAACTAAAAGTACTGATGAACGTTTAGTTCTGAATTTTTTCCTTTAATTCTCTGTGGCCATTTAAAAACATTATACAAATTTAACATTAACTTTTTGCTTCAATTTCAATTTTTTTGTCATCTCTTAAACACTTAATTTCTTCCCTTTAATATTTGTACTGTTAAGAACAAAACAGTTTAAAAAATCTGTGGACCAGATGGGATGATGATAGCAACAACAATGACCTACAGACACTTATATATTTTTTATACTGAAAGAAGAAAAATGATATTTCAGAATTTCAGTTTTCTGACAGTGGTAAATTCCATTACTCAGGGCCTTGAGCTCAACACACTTTTCTGTTTGGGGTCTCTACTGGTAGGGCAAATTCAAGTTTACACCAAAATTATTAAAAGATTTCTGTTGAAATCTGTCTCTCTGTTAGTACAAATCTGTCTCCGTGTGAAAATATGTCAGTAGTTATGAATAATGCCTGCTAGTAACTACACAGGAATAGTAGAAACAGAGATCTGCTATTTTAAAGTCATTGTTATAATACTGATGTAGATGTGTGTGTGTGTGTGTGTGTGTGTGTGTGTGTGTGTGTTTATAGGTGTGCAGAGACAAAGGAAGAAGAAAAACTGAAAATCTAGTAAAATGTTAATAGTGTTGACTCTCTTAGAAGAGTATATGAGTGCTTTTTATATTTTTAAAAATTTTTATGAGTTCATAAACATTGAATGAAAATGTGGTTAGTTTGAAGTTTTCTATGGAGCCTGGTCTATAAATTAGAGCCTAAAATAAGGGATTCAATATATAAAATTCACCCCCCCTTACTTAGTATAGTAGGACAAGGTGACAAGTCAGAGTGGTTAAGCCTTTAAAATTGGGATAATATTGGTAAGTGTTCTATCTTGAAAGCAGAAGCAAGTTTTCACTTACTCAGCAAAGGTTTTTGAATCTTTACAAGGTGCCAGCATGTTGTATGTGCTGTAAAAACTGCTGTGATCAAGACAGAAAGATTCTACTCCTACAGCTCACAGCATATGGGGGCAGAAATATCAACAAACATGTCAGTAAAGAAATGAGCCCAGTAATTTCATGGAGATAATGCAGCATGATGTGATAGTGAATACCCAGGGAGGGAGAGCATGACTTTAGCCTGAACTGCAAAAGACTGCTTTAAGTAGTCAATATTAAAGTGAGCCTAGGATGACTCAAAAGACTACTCAAAGCAGGAGGGATAGCGTGCGGAAGGTACATCTAGTACAGTTCAGTAGCAGAAATAAGGTAAGCAGAGTTAGTGTCCAATAAGCAAGGAAAACAGGAAGTGCCCCCATGTTATGATTTAGTTCCAAAATGGCCTCCAAAACCTCATGTGTTTGTAAAGTGACTGGATTTGGGGGCTTATAACTGACTTGCTTTTAGGAGGTGGGATCTGGTCAGAAGCCCACGTCCCTGGGGGCAAGACATGAGAGAGTATATCTTCCTCTCTGCCTCCTATCTTCACTCTCTCTGCTTCCTCTCTGCCATGTCGGGAGCAGCTTTCCTCCGCCATGCCCTCTGCCTGGCTGTCCAACTTTGGACTGAAAAGCCCACTGTGGACTGAAGCATGATTCAAAATGAACCTCTCTTCCCTTCAGCTGTAGATATTAGTATTTTTGTTCCAGCAGTGAGGAAATTGACTAAAACACCCAGCTGAGGCTGTGTAACTGGGGCCTCTGGAGGATTTTCAGCAGGGGAGTCATTTCATCTGAGGGCTACTGTGAGGAGAACATGCTGAAAAGGACAAAATGTGGTACCAGGGACACTGGAAGCTATTGCTGGCGTTGCAGGTGAGAGGTGCTGATGGATTGGACTAAGGGTGGAGATGGAGAAAGGCGGACAAACTTGGATACATTTTGAAGCATGAATTGGAAAGACTCAGTGGTGGGCTATGAAGCCTGAGGGAAGGAGAAGAATCAGATAAACAATAGAAATGAACACTCCAAAGTAATTTCATGACTTAACCAAAGGTCCAACATCAATTTCAGTTCTACCATAAAAATGAACCAAATGTGAATGTGATACTTTATTTTTATCTTTCTAACTTGATTTGGGAGTGATTGCTTGGGAAGTAGTTCCAACCAGGGCAAGAAAGGCTGTTACAGGAGACATCCCACAGCCCACGGAGCAAGACAGGCTTCTTCCCTGCCCAGTTTCTTGGTGTCAGGCAGGAGACAGAGGACCCAGAGAGAGACACGGCCAGGTCCTCTGTCACTTCGGTTCATCTGTCTCACCTTGCTAGCTCAGTGAGCTTTTAAATATATTTTGAATTTCCAAAATGATTGAGATTCCAAATAGAACGGAATTTTCTCCATTTAATTTGATGTGTTTTCCCAGAACATGGCGGTTTCCTGGATTTGAAAAGTCAAAAGTAAACATCTCAGCAATAACTTTTGAAGATCAGCCTTTGCCAAAAGGCTGATTTGTTTCTGATATGTCATCGTATTTTACTCTACTCTGACATGACATGTTCAGTCTCCTTACATGTTCAGAATGGGTGGGGGCAGTGAGACATGTACTTTGTGTTTCCCAGCAATGCAACACGATGTGTTCTGGTATGGCTGTATTTTGAAACCACTACATTTATGATTACATACTAAACACAAAACAGGAAAAGCTATTTTTTGTGGTCTGAGTTTTAACTAAAAAATATCAACCTGAAAGACTAATTATTTTGATAATCCTTAAACCAGTCCCTCTCTTTTTAACACCCTAATTTTTTCTGATTATGGCTCAGGTGGTAGAGATACTGTACTAGGAAGACATATTTCTAAAGTTCAGTCTGCCTATTCAATTACTAATCAGAGAAAGAGACCATAACAAGAATCCTATGGTCTGGTGCATTTCAGAGTCTGTGTCCTCCTTTAAAGTTAACACCAGATAACTGGGAGCATTTTAAGAACTCACTAAGTCTTTCTGGCTAAAATTTTTTCACTATGTGTGTGAGGATCTTGTTCTATGCATGCTAGTTACTAAATCCTCAGAATTAGAGAAATAGCCATGCTAGCTCAGTTTGCTTTAGAATCTTTTTCTAAATTATTCTACACTTTATGTTCATTGTACATATTATTTTATTTGCAATAACATAATTGTTTTTGTGAGGAAGTAGTAAGGGTAAAAGAATTATCCACATTTTGGGATAATTGGGAAGAATCAATCTCAGCACATAAGTAATAGTAAATTGTCTGAGGTGCTCAGTAAATAACAGTAATAACTCAAACCAAACTTTTCTGACCGAAAGTTAGAACTCTCCGCTGCCCTAAACTACCTCAATAAAACAACAGTCACTTCTCTATGAAATAGCAATTTGTTTTACCCTGAACAGTGAGGACAGTCTAAGAGTCAGGCAGGAAAAATATCTTCACTTCCAAGTCCATGGAGACTTCCCTTCCAAGTTCTTGGAGAACTCTGGTTGCTTGTGATTGTGAGTGAGTTCACAGAAGAGCAAGGAGAAGACAAGTAAGAAGATGAGGCTCTCTTTCTTATTCTGTCCAACAGTGTCTTCTCTCTCTAGGAGAATGAAATAGATAAGGAGTTGAGAAGCAGTCTAAAACAGCTTCTTGGGACAGCTGTATAATTCTTGCTTTTACCTGCAATACTGACAATGCCAAATTGGTTTGAAGTAACAAAATATATAGTGTGGTTGGCTATGATGGCCGACACCTGTAATTCCAGCAACTCAGGAAGCTGAAGCAAGAGGATAACAAGTTCTAGGCCAGTCTAGGCAACTTAGCAAGACCTTATTTCAAAATAAAACATAAAAGGGTTAGGGATATAGTTCAGTGGTAGAGTTCTTGTTTATCATGTAGGAAGCTATGGGTTCAATGCCTACTATAGGAAAAAATAAAAATAAAACACACAAACAAAATTAAAAAAAAAACCTAGTACTGTTGGAAGGATAAAAGGGTCTTGACTCCTCCATCATGTGGATTCAGGATGAACATGGAGATTTCTATTTCACACAGATGATAAGAACTGAGTTAGAATAAATTAATTTAGTAATTCATTAAGCATTAGTGAAAATTATATCCAATTATACCTAAAGTTTGATCATTAAAATTTTTTAGCCCTACATTAATGTCTAATTATTGTATTAATTATTGTATTACAGATGACATTAATGCAGTGTCTTTTTTAAGTGACAAAGTTAATATTTTTACTCTTAAAAAATCAGGTTTGTGCATGTCATTTTTCTTGTCACCATACTTTGTATTCTAGTATTGATTGGATGAGGAGCTCACAGACTTCAGGATGCCCCAGGGGCCAGGCAGGAAACCTGGAGCAGGCTGAGTATAACCACACATGTATAAATAGTGTGAATGACTGGAGAACCCCTCTATCCAAATGGGGTGGCTGGATCCAGCTACAGCAAATTGTTACCTTGAGGAAATGCAGAGCCAGTAATTGCTAGATCTTCTGATTTTTCAAGAAAAAAGTGAAACTCTATATTTTCATGTGGAGACATCTGATTATTAAATGTTGGCTCCCATTTAAAACAACCAAGCCAACAAACCATTAGAATCAAACAAAATATGGCTGCTGGCCACCGATCCAATTTGTTACTTCCGGTTCTGATCATGTGATAAGATGTACATTGCCCTCTAGTGGTAGATTTCCTCAATTTTAGCTTCAATTTTAAAAGATGAAGTAACAGCACCTTCCAATTTTTGACTATTTTGTGAGAAATAGGTCCTGCTGGGTGGGAGAACTGCCCACTTCCACCAGTCTTGCCAATGTTTCCTCAGTTTGGAAGCACAGGCCAGAGTTAAAATTCAGTACTGAAATGAGAATTGACAAGTCAAATACTGAAGAGAAATGCTCAACAGCATATATATTTATATGAGAATGGGTCCAATGCAGTTATTTGTACACATATATTATTAAAGTTTCAAGGGGGGTGTTGGGTGAAGAGTGCCAAAAGCATTGGGTAATTTTCTTAGGCCCTTGTGGCTGCAGGATTGAGCATCTGGACCATGACTCACTCTGGCAGCTGTCCAGTTCCCCAACTGGTGCTACAAGAGACCTGAAATACAGTTTTCTCCTCTGTAAAATATAGGGGTAGTATTACTACCTATCTTATAGGGCTATGGGGACTCACTGTCTTCAAAACACATTGGTGGGGAGGATGATTCTTACTGATACATTCAAAGAGCCCAATCTCCAGCCATGGCCTTGCATTAAGACAGGCAGGGAAGACTGGCTTATTTCCTATGCATACCTTTGGCCCAGACTGGGTGTGGTTCTTCTGCAACTTCCTCATTCTCTCTTTCAAGGTTGATTTCTTTTAACCTGATTTTCTCACGAAAAAATGTTTGGAGCAAAAAATGTGAACATACAGAGTTATTTGGGCTGGTTTCCTCCCCTAACCTAAGTTTAACCTTGTATTTAGAGCACATGAAAATGCATCTGCTTGAAAGGAGCTTGAATACTAATTTGTGATGGAAAATTACAGGAGCCCATTAGAAAGAAATGTTATAAAGAGCCACCCTTCACTTGGCAGTTGAAAGTACCTTCATATGGACATTGCTTGGTTGCTTTTTTTTCTGAGAACAGCAGAAAATTTTTAAAGTTCTAAACAAATAATTTAACATAATAAATTATTGGGCCCAGGCATTTTAAAAAATTTAATACAAGAAATTTCCCTAATGAAAAAAATATCTTATGGGCTGTATTAGTCAGCTTTGCTGTCACTGGGATACAATATCTGAGACCCACAGTTTAAAGGAGATGAGGTTTAATTTGGTTTGTGGTTTCAGGAGATTCAGTCCATGGTTGGCTGCTCCAAGGTGTTGCAGACTGGGCTGTACAGGGTTAAGTTGCTGAACACAGGAACCTCTGGTTGTGCTGGAAAAGAGCATATGCATAGTGCTCTGAAGTCACGATAACCACAGCCAGGCAACCAAGGACAAGGGCTGCTGACACCCCCTACCCCAGAGTGATAAATCTGCCAACCTTGGAGATAAGACAGTTCTCTTAATTGGCAAAATTTACAACTTGGAGAAGTCTTTAAACTGACTCCCATGGTCCTTCCCTTTTCCCGTGTTTGCCTCAGTATCCTCTTCCTTTGTTTAAAAACCAAATAAATATGAGTCGCCCGGAAAAGTTCTTTGTCTCAATCCCCAAAGAATCACAAATTCCTTTAGAGGGTTTTGAACTTCCTGGAGCCCTATAATCATACTACTTGTCTCTTAAGTGAGACAACTTGCCGTCCACGTCCGCTCGTTTAGGAGATTGGGGCTAGACCAAGGCCCGGATGCCAAAGCAGGAACAAGATGGGCGGAGGTTGTGGCAGAGCAAAAATACTCACATAGCAGAGGAACAGAGGGGGAGAGGAAGGGGCAAGGGATCAGATACAGGATCCAAGGTCATGCCTCCATGACTCACCAAGACACACCCAAAAATGTGCTTTACTAATTTCTTGGGCCACTCTCAAACCAATCAAGTTGATATTTCAGATTAACTGTCGCATAGATATTCACTTTTATATTTTCCATATTTACAAGTTAGAATATAATGAGGAAAAACAAGAGTGTTAAAAATTAAGATCAACTCATTTCTGTTTATTTATTTATTTATTTTTTATTTTAAAGAGTAAAAGAAGGACAACATAGCAATAGGGGGTTTCACCGAATTACAGACAAAGTGGTAGGACATTATCAGTGGTTGTTCTTTTACCTATTGGTATCTTCAAGATAGTTTCTCAGGAAAACAAATAGACAAATAATGGTGAGTTACAGACAAAAATGGCAGGAAATTATCAATGGTTGGATTCTTCAAAGTGGTCTCTAGGGAAAACAAATACAGCTATACATGAGTGATCAATCAAATAATCATTGACTATTCTCAATGGTTGTTGTTGAAAACACATAGTAACAAACATACATCCATTTATGAAATACCATAGGAACAATACAAGCATTACATAGTTACGGACAGATTGGTAGGAAATCATCAATGGCTGCTGCAATACATGTTTGAATCCTCAAAGTGGCTTCTCAGGAAGACAAAGATATGCAAGAAAGATCCAACAAGTAGTTACAGCCCAAGGGTTGCAAAATATAGAGGATTACCTCCTCATCAGTGACTCCCCTCACTGAGGTGTGACATCTGGAAGGAAGGCCAGGACTGAAAAGAAGGACCGAGAGACCAGCACCAGCATCCAGCAATGGGTCGTTCACTTTTTCCTCTATAGTCATGATTTCGTGGGGCTCCTCCTTGGAGACAATAGTCCGGCCAGAGGGAGAAGGCAGAGTATGCCTGGGCCCCTTCATTCCTGCCGGACCAGCTGGTAGGACGGGTCCGAGCCCCGGGACCCCTGCTCCAGAGGGCAGCCCGACCTCCAGTGGCCACCCCCACAGTCAGGGCCTGGCCCAGGGGGCCTCCCAGGGCAGTCCCTCCCGAGGTGGCCCAGCCCCTGACAACGGCAGCAGACAAATGCAGTTGATGAGCACTTCTGCCCTCCCAGGGCTCCAAGAACCAGACCCAGGGTCTGCCTCTCCCAGTGCTGCATCAAAGGCAGCCGTCCCCTCTCGGTCTCTCTGCCCTCTCCCCTTGGCTTCCCCATCGCCACGGCCACAAAACACTGAGGAGGCAACTCCCACCAACATCTCAAGAGAGCCATCTGGGGCAAAAGCCATCCTCCACAGCCCTCTTCCACTATCTGGGGCTGACTGAGCAACAAACCCATCCTCAAGAATAGTTTGTCCCTTACTGACCTGGGATCCAGGGAAGCTTGCTTTATCAATGCCCCTTGTCTAAGAAAGCAAAGGGGTGTTCTCTCTGGCCTCCCAGTGCATTGGGACCCCGCAACCACTTAGTGTCCTCTCTCCAACCGTCAACACAGGCGGCAGGAACATGTGGATGAAGTCCTCCGTCCGCTAATCAGTCTCAGTACTATCAGGTGTGAAGTGTCCCAGGCAGGTAACCTAGACATGTACCTTCTCCATGAAGGTGGTTCTACAGAATCTGAATATTGGGCACCCATGCAATCCATGAAGTCTCGGTGCAGACCTCTCTGGAGCTCCACTCGCTCCTCCACCACAGCTTGTACAGTTAGGGGAGGAATGACCTCCAGGGTGGGTCTCCCCGCGTATTGCGCAAGGTCCTCCTGGTTTCCGACTCCCGAATGGTTCTTGCGTCCCCAGTCAGCTTGACCTGAGTCGTCAGGCTCAACTCATTTTTGTTAAGAAAGTTTTTAGATAAATAGTAAAGTAAGAAAGTTTATTTCAAAGACACAGGGTAGTACATTAATGCGAAGTATGAAATGAGCTAATGAACAATGTGAATAATGTGTATAAATATTATAGCACTTATATATTCAATAGCAAGCAGAAAAAGTTATGTGTTTGTGCCAATGTTACTTACATTGTTCAGAAGGTTTTTGGATTTCTTCTTGAACAATTTTCAAACCCTACTCATTTTGAAAAGTACGCTTATTGGTTTATAGTCATGCAAATATTGAAATCAAAGAGAAGAGACAAGCGGTGTATCTGATCATTAGATGAATGTGACCTTCATGAGCCAGGGGTTAGAACTAAATGAGAAGTAATGAAAAGATTAAAAAAAAAAAAAAGATTCCAGAAAATTTATCAGGGAGGCACAGAAACTGAATGGAGACTGAGACAATACAGAATCACGACATTCCAAAGATATGTAAATATATAACCTCAGAGATATCATGAAACCTTTGTGACACAACATTTTCTCTATCCTAAAAGTAGTACTGTAAGTGATACTCACCCTTAAAATAAATGTAATATTTTAATAAAATAGCAAAATCAGAAAAATATTTGATCTAATGCAGAAACTCCAAGGTCCTGATTAAGAAATACAAAGCAAAGTAAAGTTAAACCATTGTAGGGAACAGATGGAAGCTTCCCCCATGAGATAATCATGAGCTGAATTTTTGGTACTCTCCTGGAAAATTTTGAGTCTATCCATCTCCTCAATTTTTTCTGAAGAGAGAAATATTTATGAAGTGAGTTTGTACAAGACTGGCTGCAGATCAACTTTTGCAGAAACAAGCTGCTTATCTAATTCCTGTCTAAAGGGCATATATTTTTATTAGTGGAAATTGTAACAGCAATCCAAAACCAGCTATTTCCCTCTCTTAGTTGAAAAGATACAGTCTTGAGATAGTCTACTGGAGACTTTTAATAACACCTCAAGTAATTACATATTTGTATTATCACATACATGTGGATAGTAAAGAGAAATACATGGGAAAAGATATACATATACATCTAATAGAAACAAAAGGGAAATATTTTAGCATATTCATAATAAATAGCTTTTAAGTAGTCAACACAAAGAATATTAGATTTGGGTTTTAAAAACATTATCTCAGTTATGAATACACATGAAAATATTGACCAAAGGTAAATTCTTGCTATAAAACCCAGTCCCAAGATTTGCTTTCAAAATTCAAGCCTTCTTTCCTTCACTGAAGGGAAGAATAAAGAACTTCAGTGAAGATAAAGAATCTTAGTTCAAACATGCAAAAGTTCTGAATAGCATAGAACTATAAATAGGAACCTTATTTTGTGTGCATGTTTGAACTTCTCCAAAGCCCATCTTTCGATAGACTCACGATGGCACATGGGAGACCATTTGCTGACAGTGGTTTGGATTATTTGTCCTGAAAGCATCTGCTGTTTTGTCCTTGAACACTCACTCCATTTCTCTGCCCACTCTCCCAGCCTGGTGTGACCTTCCTGCAGTGTGTCCTATTGCCTTGGTGTTTTCCTAGCTGGGAGTTTCATGTTATGTGCCACTTAGAGCTTCTGTGCATGTGCTTACCTCTGAGTCATATACCAGTCTATTTCATAAGCACACCTCAGAGCCAGTCTTAGTGTACTCTACTGTTGCAGTCTCCTCATCCAAGCAAGGTAGAATAGAATGGAAAAGTGGAAGTTTTGGCTGAGATCCTGATGTGAAAGGTATCTGCTACCTAAATGAATTGTGAATTTATACATTTTAAAGGTGACAAAACTAAAAGTTATAATACCTTCAGCACCTTTGCCCACATATTTCCTAGTGGTCTCCCTTCCACTTTAGTACTCTGTCTGTCTGTCTGTGTCTGTCTCTGTCTCTCTTTGTCTCTGTCTCCCTTCTCTCCCTCTGTCCCTTCACCCTTCCACTTTCCCTTAGATTCCACAAATAAGAGAAAACATGCAATATTTATCTTTCTGAGCTTGACTTTGTGTTAGTTACTTTTCTCACTACTGAGACAAAATACGCAACACCCAAAGTTAAAAGAGAAAAGGCTTATTTGGCTCACAGTTTGTAGAAGTTTCAGCCCATAATTGGCTGGCTTCAAGGCAGAGTGGCATGGCAGACAGGCATTGCAGAGGGGAAATAGTTCATAGAGGGTAGAAGGTAGTAAAGCAAGCAAGAGACCTTAGCAGCTTCTTTCTGCCCATTTTATACTTTGCCTACACTACTGGGATTAGGGCAGTGCCAAACAAATCAGTGCACTGATTTAGTAAACACTCACCCTTAATTCTAGCGTCCTTAATTCTAGCATTGCATCATGAATCAGTCACACACTCTAGATTCAGCCACCTCTGAAAAAGCCACACCTGTGACTGCATGAGGCCTTGGGGGACATCTAAATACAATCCATAGCAGATGTATTTCACTAAAGTCTGTTCCACACAGTTCTATCCATTTTCCTGCAACTACAGGACTTAGTTCTCTTTTATGGCCAATTAATACCCCATTGTGTTTATGCACATACCATTGTTACTTTATCCATTCATCAATTGATGGGCACCTAGTCTGTTTCCATAGCTTAGTTGATTATTGTTGCCACAATGAGCATATGTTTGTAAGTATCTCTCTAATATGCTGACTTCATTCTTTTGTGTGAATACAGAGGAGTGATACAGCTGGATCAAATGATGGGTGTATTTTCAGTTTTTTTGAGGGGTCTGCGTACTAATTTCCATAGTGTTTGTCCCATATTACATTCCCAATGAACAGTATATAAGTTATTTCCACCCACTCCTGCATCCTCACCAATATCTATTAGTTTTTTTATTCTTGATGATAGCCATTTTGACTGGTCTGAGATAGAATCTTAATGCAGTTTTGATCTGCAGTTCCAAAAGTAATCTGCAGATTCACACAATTTCAATTAATACACCAGTGACATTTTTCAAAGAACAACGCTGTAGGTATCACAATACCTAACTTCAAAACATACTACAAAGCTAGAGTAACAAAAACAGTATGGTACTGGCATAAACTAGACACAGAGATCCACAGACTCATTGGGAATCTTTGGATGGAATCATAAGCTGAGATACAACAGGGCAGAGAGCCAAGAAGCCAATGAGAGATGAGGGTAAAAACACACAGTGCTTTTCCAAGAAGCCTGGCATCAGAGAACAGATTGAAGAGAAAGCTTTTTCATTATAGAGCAAGAAAACTTGAGACTTCTTGGAGGCTGAGGAAAACAAATTGTAGAAAGAAACACAAACCCGGGACTAAGGGTATGAGAAGGCCATCATGGGGCTTCACTGAGCCCTGCAGGCTGTGAAAGGAGAGGAACAAGAGCCCGTCAGGATCCAGTAGGACTGGAGAGTTCGTGTCCCAGACAGGACATCTGCTAAGACAGCAGCAAATCTGAGGTGCCAATGAAGGAAGTTGGTGGAGTTCACAACTCTTGGCTTCAGTTTCTTTGTGAGGAATGGTAACTCATTCTTTGGGGTTCATGAAGTTGTAGTCTTTGTGATCCTTTTCTAGAATGTCCTTCATTTTGAAGCACTGGTTTGGTGGTCATGAATTTCTTCAGGTGTTCTTTGTGATGAAAGTATCTTATTTCTCCATCATATGTGAAAGATAGTTTTGCAGGATACATCAATCTGGGTTGGAGGGTGTTTTCTTTTAGGGCTTGAAATACTTTAAATTCCCCTTGATGTAAGGGTTTGTATTAAGAAGTCTGCTATAATTCTGTTGGGCTTTCCTTTATAGGTAATTTGTTTCTTTTCTCTATGAGCTTTTAATATACTGTTCTTGCATTGAATTTTTGGAATCCTGGCTATTATATGCCTAGGGGTAGATTTTTATTTGGATCATGATTAAGCCTTACTTATCTGTATGTCAAATTATTTTCTGTATGCTTGAGTGGTTTTCTGCCATTACTTCTGTGAACAGATTTTTTATGTAATTTATGCTATCTCCTGCTTTTTCACTGACCTTGATCATTATTCTTTGCATTATCTAGGAGCTGTTGGATTGATTTTTCATAGGTCCCTTGCTACTTTTAAGAGATCTTTCCTTTCATGATCAGTAATTACAATCCTGTCTTCTAGATATGATATTCTGTCCTCACATTGGTTCATTCTGCTGCATATAATTTCAATAGAATTTTTAACCTCCTGGATATCTGATTGCATCTGTTTCATGGATTCAATTTCTTTCCTATGTTGGGCATTCATGGTTTCCATCATTTTCCTAAGCTCCTCTGGTTTTTTAAAAAATCTGTATCTTCTCTAGATTACTAATCATTCCCTTCATTATGACTATCATCTCTGAAGTTATCTGAGAAATTATTTCTGATTTAGTGTTTTTCTCATTCATTCATTTGCTTTGTTACTTTCACTGTTATAATTCCAGAGAGTCCAGGTGGTTGACTATGAAACTGTTCCACCTCATTGCCCCATGGGTTTGCCTTTGGCAAGCTGAAAGTCTGGGGTTGTATTTTGCTTCTGTGTCTTCTCATTTTCTATTTTTTTTTCAGTTTTATTCCTGCATTGTTGTAAATTGTTTATTGTAGGTATCTTTATTGCTAGTATTGAGACTCCTTAGGATTAAAAGCAAGGCTGGAGGACAAAGGAAGATTACACAAGCTTTGGGAACTGGTGAAGAGATAGGGAGGAAAGAAAGAAGGAACAGAAACAAGAACAGAACAAAACAAAAACCAAAATATTAAAAACAATGTTCTCACTCATGTAAAAACCAGCACAAACAATGAAGAAAAAGAGAAAAAAGAAAAGTAAAAAATGAAACAAGCAAAGAAAGGAAGAGAAGTAGAAAAAAAGTCCACTTCAGGGTGTGTCTCTGCTGTCAATGGCTGACACAGGGGACAGACAGGGCCCAGATCCATGTTGATTGATCCCCAAAAGCCAGAAGGTGTTTGTAGATAATCCCAGCAAACCTGGCCCTTTAGTTCTACTGAAGTTCAAGCTGCTCCTGGTTTCTGTCTGTGAGGCTGGGACTCTAGTTTTTCAGGCCACCACACTCCAAGTGACTCCTGCCAGCTCTCTGTTGTCGTGAACTTGTCTCCTTGGCAGCTTGGGCTTGGCTCCCTGACTGCCTGCCAACTTGAATTTGATGGTGCCTCACCCTGACACTTGGAGCTGCTAGATGGAGCCAACCCCACAGCTGTTCTGAGTTCTGACTTCCATTAGCCCCATTCCAAAATGGCTACTGACCAGCCTCCCTCTCCTGGGGGCAGCCTGAACCTGAATCACTAAGTAGCCATTGCAGTCCACAGCATCCACTCTTCATTCCACTGGTGTGTTTCTCTGCGGAGGCCTCTAGAGTCTCTGGCAGTGACTTTGCCTCACAGGTTCACACTGCCCCTCACACACTGTGAGCTGGGGCTCAGAGGGAAAGTGCAGCTTGCCACTTCCTTTCTCCACTTTCTTGTCCATCTCTTCCCTCTCCTCATGAACTCTAGTTCCTGCTTCAGGTCCTTGCTCCCCCTCCTCCTTCCTTCCTCACATTGTTGTACTCCAGTGGCTGGATTCCACAAATCAGAGAGGCTGTTTCTCTGCTCTTCCCCATTCTGCCATCTTCCCAGAAGTCTCATCTGACACTTCTTTTTTTGTTTTTTTTTTTTTTTGGTTTTTCTCCGGTACCGGGAACCGAACTCATGACCTTGCACTTGCCAGGCAGGCGCTTTTGCCGCTGAGCTAAATCCCCAGCCCCTGACACTTCTTAAAAGCTGTGTTTCTCCATAGCATCCTTTTTGTTTTACCCAGAGGTCATTTAGGGCTTTTCTTTTCATTTATGGGCTTTAGAAAAACCTGACCTGATCTCTGTAGCCTTGATTTAATTTTTCTCTTAATTTTTCAATTCTTCTGATTTTCTAAATTTTTAAACAATGCCCACATTTTATCTTATTTTATTTTTTTACTATGAATAACCTTGTATGGAAAAATTGATATTTCTATTTTCCCACTGGCATATCTGTTCATTCAGCATTTATCTAGTGGCTTGGCATGGCCAGTACAGGAGTCACAGGATTGGGCTCTTTTTGGCGGGCTTACCCTGATCCACTCCCATCTCATACAGATATAACAAGTACTTCACAGAAGGCAAGAGAAAAATAGGCTAGACCTATCTTATTGGAGGCTTAGCACTGGTCTCCAGTGCTGATAGGGTGTGTACTTAGAAGCAATCACAGCTGATATCAACATCAATATGTGGTAGACTACGACACTGGGCCCATAAACAGCCTCCAATATCTGCCCCTAAGGTTACCTCATTCACATACCCATTGTGACAGATCTGGGATGACTAACACCAAGTAGCTGAGTCATTTTGCCTACTTAGTTCCTGAGTCCTTCCCTCACAGTAAAGCTTTGCTGGGCATCAATGTATAATACAAAATGTCTTCACACTTCATCTCCCTTCCTAGATGTCTTTCTCATTCTCATTATGTCTAGCCTTCCAATGTTTTCCTTCCCCTACTTCTCATCGGGGGCCATAGCATTGACCACTACCCAGGAGCAGGAATATACTCCCAACTTGGTCACTTCTCATCCCACATACATTAGATGTCAGGTGCAATCCTCACAGTTCTGCCCATTGGGAAGATTTTTCCTTCCCATTGTCCTCCAGGACTATCCCAAATGTGGCTGGAATTAAGTCGCCATCTAGTTTCAACATGTGTTTATATATCAAACCAAACTAAACCTCATACAAACTCTGATGATTTCCTTCTGTTTCAACTGGTCAAAGAGAATCTTCCTCAACACCATGGTGTTAGGAAAGAGGCACTGGTTGTAACTGCAGTGGGTATGAAAGAGTCTGGGTTTCCTATCCCATGGTACCTATTGCCATGGCCTTGGCTCTATATTTCAGGGTCCCACACTTCATTGCTCCCACTGGGGCTTCTCATCAAGGCCATTGAGCAACTTTTCTACCACCTCCAACACTGCAAGATTACATAGTCCTGGCAACTTGGTCTCTTATACTGCAGTCTAGACCTGATTCAGAGCTTTTTCTGCTCTGGTCCTCATTTGAAGCTTGCAATCTTTCCTGCCTCCAAAGCAATATTCTTAGGTGCTGAATGTGTAGCTTCTATGGCACAAAGAGTTCTACAAGACACAAGGCCCTGGGCTTTTCTTCCTGTGGTAGAGCATGCAAGATGGTAGCAACTTCCCTTTTGCTTTTGAGGGAATATCCCAACATGTCTCTGACTCTGGACCCTCAGATCCCTTTTGAAATCACAAGTCTTGAATCTGTATAGGGTTTACCCTCTACCCTGGGGTATGTGTGTCTTATAAGTTCTCCAGTATCTTATCCACCTCTTCTCTCCTTACCCAGTCATGTCACTGATGTGATGAATCTACATAATGATCTGAAGAATAAGCAGGTGATTCAGATCTTTTCAAATAAAATTATGGCAGAGGGTAAGAGTGATACCATAACCCTGAGACAAAACTGGAAGTCAGTATTATTGTCTATCTCAAATGAAAGCAAACATTTTCTGATCCTCTTCTCTAATGAGAATGGAAAAGAACACATTGTTCAAATCAATGGCTGTGTACCCAAAATCTTATTAACAAACATAGAACAAATCACATCTGGCCCAGTAACTGTGAGCATCAGTTTACTACTTGACTCAGTAGATAACAGTGCATAGCTAGTCTCCAAAATCCATCTGGTTTATACACAGGCCATGCTCATAAGTTAAACAGAGTGATCACCAC
The DNA here is from genome assembly GCF_000276665.1 of Chinchilla lanigera. Taxonomy (NCBI): domain Eukaryota; kingdom Metazoa; phylum Chordata; class Mammalia; order Rodentia; family Chinchillidae; genus Chinchilla; species Chinchilla lanigera. The sequence continues at coordinate 8,320,561 of NW_004955403.1, forward strand.
TTCTGCATCATGTAGTTTTCTATGGTAGCAATAATTTCCACTCTACTTCTGGGATATGATCCTGTGTTTTATTTACTAATTTGGATGTCTGAAAATAGTTTCACAGGTTTCCACTTAACCTTTTCCACTATAGCATTTACCCACAGCCCAAAGCTACATCAAGAGTGTCAGTCCAACTGCCAAGCCAGTTCCAATGACTCTGTCAGGAACTGGGGAATGACCACTGGATGGATCCCCAAGCCCAGTAAGTCAAGTATGAACTAAAGTTTAGCTGACTCATTTATTCATGACCCTGTAGACCCCCACATTAACAGAAGGGGTGATCATGATGATGTCTCAAGTTTCTCTGGTTATCAGTGTCAACTCAGCTTTTATCTAACAATCTGAAAAATGTGTAATTGTATGTGCTATGGTTTGTCTGTGTGTCCCCCCAAAGCCTCATGCAGCCATGGGACAGGCTTTTAGAGTTGACTGATTGTGGGTGTGAGAGCTACACCCACCCTGGGGTAGATAGTTTACATATGTAAGGGAGAGGAAAAGGGTGCTTGGCCCCATTCCGCCCTGGTGTGTGTTTGCTGTTTTGCTGTGTTCTGCCGCCCTGAGCTGTAGCCCTCTGCCATGTGCCACTCTGCCTTATAATCTGTCAAGTACAGACTAAAACCTCCACAAACTATAAGCGGAATAAACCTTTCCTTCCTTAATTTTGGGAGTCAGGTATTTTGTCCCAGCAACAAAAAAAAGTAACCGAGACAATATGATACATAGGCATCATCCACAACCACCTCTACATGTTTTGAATGCCTGAATCATTGTACTGGCCACAAATTTCCCATTCATTAGGGCATTTTCTCAGGTAACCATGAGTGAAGTCTTGAGCAACTAAGCCTCTACTACATTGTGCAGGTACTGTTCATATCCCTCCTGCCAACCAGGGTGACATTTTCTGCCCGGTGATGGGTGAGCTGATGCCAAACTTTCACTTAATCCCTCGTGTTCTCAGGCAATTCTCAGCACCACTTGTGTTAACTTGGGTACCCCCAAGAGTCAGACCCTGACATAGGAGGAGAAAAACAAGAGATTTATTAGGTGTAACATCTGGGAGGGCAAAATAATGTGAAAGGGTAATAGAAAGAAGGCCATGAGAATCATTAGATTACAACTCAGATCTGATCTTTGGGTGAAAAGAGGAAAAGAAGGAAAGTTGGAGAAAGGTCTTAGACATTAGTGAGTTCTAAAAGAGTTTGCATGGCCATTGGAAAATCCTAGCATCAAAGTTCTGTACCTTCAAGCAGTAGAGCCATCTCTAGATTCCTGCTTCATTCAGTTGGTGGCTAGAAGTTTCTTACTGGAAGTATAGAGTGGTTCTCATGCAGTGACAGATTCACAGTACAGCAGAAAAGGGTGCCCATAGTCTGAAATCTGAGCAGTATGATCACAAAACAGAATGTCAGAGGGATAGTGAGGTAGAGTGATAATTCTCTGTTGTTATGGTTTGTGTCTGAATATCTTCCCAAAGCCTCATGCGGTCATGAGGCAGACTTCTAGAGTTTATGATTGATCCATGGTCCAATGCTGAGATTATGGGTGTGAGTGCTATACCTGCCCTGCAGCAGGTAGTTTGCATACAATGTAAGAGAGGGAAAGAGGCTGCTTGCCACTCTTCCCCTTGTGCTTGTGGCTTTTGCTATTTTCCTCTGCCATGAACTGTTGCCCTCTGCCTTGTGCCACCCTGCCTTAGAGCCAGCTGGTTATAGACTGAAACCTCCACATACTGTAAGCGAAATAAACTTTTCCTTCCTGAGTTTTGGGCGTCAGATATTTTGTCTCAGCAACGAGAGAAAAGTAACCAAGACATCTGTGCAGGAAAAAGATAATAGATAATGAGTAGAGAAGAAAAGATAATGATCTTTAGTGAAACAAATTCTACTCTTCTCCTTTGGTTGACCTGGTTGAAATCTGGTAACGCAGCAAAGGTCTACACAAAGTGCAAACATCCAGAAGGTAGCAAATGCTGATAGTCACAAAGTCCTTGAGTGTCAAGGGGAAGGAGAGCTGTTCTACTGATTCAGATCAGAGGAGATTTTCCTCTCACCACGAGGTGTTCTAGAATCTAGAAGAATGAGCGAGTGACACATCCTAGACAGTTGGTGTTCTGTTGACATCGGGCCCCAAGATATTTTTGGATACTTTGATATCCACAAAGAAGGACGGCTGCCAGTTTGAATGAGAAGAGTGTTTCTGTATCTCTAAACCTGGAGTTTATGATTTCATTTTGGAGAAAGTCATTATTTACTTTCAGAAATAAACACTGTATTAGGCATTTTATGAAAAATTAATCAGAGCCCAATTTGAAATTAAAGCATTTATGGCTTTGATGAGTTAAACCATAAAAAAATGAAAATTTGCCTCTGTTGAACATGGAAATGCATTTCTGCTGGTTGTATTTTCTGGGACAGTATTTATTTTCTAAACACAGAGCTCAGTTATATTGTGTCTGAAAGCTATTTTTGAGCAGAGAATTTGTGTCATCTGGGTGGACAAAGAGGAGATCAGGATTGCTGAGTAATTTGGGCACAGAGATTTGGAGGTCTACATTTATCTTGTACTAGAGAAGGGACTCTAAAACGAATGGGTTGGGTGTGTAAATTCTACATTGGAGTGAATTTTTCTGGCATTGTTCTAAGCTAAATAATTGAACTCCAGAAACGTAACTATTATTAAGTCTTAGTAATGTTTGTAGAAAAACATAATTTTATTCAATTCTTCAATTATTACTGAAGCCATACTATACCAAGGCACTACTTTAGCCATGTTGTGTATGTCAGTGACAAACAGAAAAAGTCTCCGCCCTTTGGAGCTTATTTCTTATTCTCCAGATGTTCTGTCCCTGGTAAGATCATTGTGGAGTAGGAAATAGGACAATTGTCCTCAACTCTGGGAAAAGATGATGCACTCAAGGAAACTCTTCCATGGGAGATGGAAGCCAGCCATATACCATGTTGGCAGGCCAGTGACAAAGTGAGTGATGTCCAGCTGAGGACGCCTGTGGAGAGTCCTTGGCTTGTGGACTGAGAACTACATCTGGCATGAGGTCTGGAACTCCCAGAGAGTTCCCCTCTGTCACTTGCCAAACCTCCAGAGAAGCCTGTTAAGTGCTATGACCTTGTCTCAGCAACCACTGTGGGGATTTGAAAGAATAGTCTGGGGTCTCTGCGGTTGTGAAGCAATGCAAGAGAAAGTTCCGATGGCTCACAGCCTTGAAATTTTGCCCTAAGGAGAGTACATCAGAGTCAGATGGTAGGCTGAGGTAGCAAGCCAGGATGTCATTGTGGAATAATAAAGAACTTCAAGGGAATTCTCAGTGATTCCTAGAAAAAAGAACCTTGTAAAAATTGGACTCCTCAGTGGCACAAGTGCCTGCCTGGCAAGTGCAAGGTCCCAAGCTCGAGTCCCGGTACCAAAAAAAAAAAAATTGAAAAATTTGACTCCTTATCATCAAGCAGAGACTTGGGTGAACTATGGTCAGTACTCCAAAGATGGATGGGAATTCTAGCCTGGAAGGGGGACAGGACTTCTGGATTGTATAGTCCCCAAGGACTTCAAGGAGCCTTAGTGATGGGGATGGCATTTGTGTGTGGGTTCTGAGGAAGGTCAGAGCCTGAACGGTGGAATAACAGGGGGTCAAAGTTTCCAACATGGACAAAATGAATAAAGCCTAAGACTAAGGTCACTCAGGAATTCTGTGTCCATAATTTGGAGGGAAAAATTAAAGATGGATGGTAGGAAATCATGAGGTAGACTCTGTGGAGATTGGAAGGGGTTCTGGCAAAAGGGGGACAGGGAATGGTAGGAGGGCATAAAAGTGATAAAGATACAATATTATATATACTAATTCCTGGAGATGAATGTGATTATATGTACCACAAACATACCCTGATAAAAGGAATTCTTTCTTTAACTGTATCATACACATTTTATTAATAATTATTATGAATGTCTCCAGTATTTCTGTTCTTTCTTCTACAACCTTATGGCAAAAGCACCCATCCTCCAGAAATAACCTGTAAAAAGAATTTTCCCAGGAAAAAGTACTCACCTTAAGAGAAATTTCCAGGTATGATGAGGTGAATTATATGATCTCTAACCTCCTCCTAAATATAGTTTTGTGGGAAACTGACACATCCACACATATGTTATCACAGAAACAAACACACCAAATAGGTCTAGCTATGTACACTAAGCAAAGTATATCACCCAGGTGACTAGAGAAGGAAGCATGCTAAGACATGTTATTTATTATTTAGAATTTTTTGTCCATATCAGTAAAATTTAGTGTTTTTGCCATGTACAGGGACCACTGGAAGCTACGTGGACCAATAAACTCCTGCAATCTGCTAATGGGGATGTAACTATCAAGATACTTACTATGAAATTTACGGTGCTATAACCTCACAGTCTTTAAATTCATCTGCAGTAGGAACTGGACTCCTAGACTTCAGGAGCTCTGTTTCTGTTGCTCTTATTATAATCCAAACATGTGGTTTTGGATCCTCATCTTTCATAAAGGTCACAAACAACTCCAAAATCACATCACACCAACTGAGCAGTGTTATGATAAGCACTAGAACACATAATGAAATTTGAGCAAAGTTTTAAAAAGGAAGGAGGAAGGGTGGGAAATGGACCAAGAATCTTTCTCCTTCCTTTCCTGTGGTTGATTGCAGAATAGGGCTGCAATCCCACCAAGAAGTAGAGTCTATTTCTCCACTCCTGAGATAGGCAGATGGCTCTTGTAACTTGGTTTGGCCAAGAATGTTATAGAAGCACCGTTGTGTGAGTTTTGAACACCGACATCCAGAGACTCTGCTGCCTCTCCTTCTGCACAAGAGGCCCCTACCCAGGAGGACCCAAGCCATGAGAGTCCACGTGTAGCAGAAAGCTGTTCTAGGTGAGTTATCTCAGACCAGCCAGCTCCGGCTGACCTGCCCACTGCCCACAGGGGCATGAGCAAGCCCGGCAGAAAGGCCTGTGGAGTCTGGTCAGGGCCAGAAGCACCAAGCTGAGCTCGGTCCAGATTGCTGAACTGCAACATGTCTCGAGTCACAGAGTTTGGGGGTAGTTTATTAAACAGCAGAAGCTGGCTGATAGCTCTACAAATCTCTATGAGTCACACATCCCAGAAATGGCATAACATATTACTTTCTCAAAGTAAGTTAAAGTTTTATGGAGTTACTTAAGTCAGTGCTCCTGAAAGTGCTGATCCATAAAGAGACAAAGAGCTTACACCAGAATGTAAATCTACATACTGTTTGCTTCATCAAGAAAGTCTTGCTGCAAAAAGGACATGAGCTAAATTGAAAAGTGTACACAGTGACATGGTTTATGTCCCAGCAGAAGGTCCTCATATTAATGCCAATTGGCAATAAATAGCTCATAGACCAGCTGTTATCTGTTACTACTTTTGGTAGTAATGATCTAAAGCATAGAGGTCAGCAATTCTTTTCTTTCTGTGTCACGCCTGGTAGTAAAAATTTTAGGCTTTGTGAGTGATAGAGTCAACTTTGTCATCATAGTGCGGAAGCAATCACACCCATAGGAAATATGTAAATGGATAGGCACCCTTTGTTCCAGTAAAACTACTTCAGAAAAGGCAGCAGACTGAATTTGGTGTCCGGGCCACAGTATTTTGACTTCTGAACCTTGAGCCCTTTCTGTAGCCCACCTCCACCAAAGCTCGTGATTAGTCCTGGTCTTTTAATAATGTAAATAAGCACAAGAACTGAAATGAAATAAAATTAAAAATACTATCCTTCATAAAGAGGCAAAACAAATGCCTAAAAGTTGTTTCAGAAACCCTGAAACAAACCCAGAGGGATAAGATGAAATATGTATGTAATTATACTTTAAATATATGAAGTAATACGATGGACTCCCAGTGTTGTAGTCAGAGTTCCCAAGGGGATAGATTTAATATAGGACACATAATCTATAGGATTATTTTATAATATTCACCCAAAAAGTCAAAGGTAGAAGAATGCAAGAGATCTGTGCATGCACTAAAGACCCAAAGAATCTACCTGAGGGCCTGGATCCCACAGCAATGTCCTGCACAGGTTCAGCTGAAGACCTGGAGCCCATGGCAATGTCCTCCATGAGTCCAACTGGAGGCCTAGAGCCCAGGACAATGTCTCATGCAAGTCTATCAAGGATCTGCACTGGGAAGGCCCAAAGGTCAATGGTGGAAGCTAGAAAGTCTGCAACAGTAGGGTGAAGGATCTGTGCCAGTAAGCTGAGGGATCTGCACTGAAGCCAGGAAGTGACACTCAAGGTAAGGACCAGAGCTTCCCCAAAAACAACTGCAGCCATCCTTAGTGACAAAGGGGACCTGAACTCCTCTGATGATGAGAACAGCTGAGTTCGTATCAGGAAAACCAGCTTTTCCAGGAGAATAAACTTTGCCAGTTTATTGCCAGGAAAATCAACAGCACTATCTCCCCCTCCGGTTCTCCTTTTATGCTGTTGGCAACAATCCCCAGATGGGCCTTCTACACCTAGGACCATGCTGAGACCGTTAGTTGATCCACCACAACCAGTAAGCGCACTTGGCCAGATCTTGGGGAAAAAATAAATATTTCAAAGAGCTTTCATTCAAACTGTTGATATCTCATAAACACAGACCTGTTTAGCAGTAAGGAGCCTGAGGTTCCTTTCCTCATTTCTCCTCCCTCCTTTCCACTCCTTTTCTTTTCTTCCTTTTTTTCCCCCTATTGTTAACATGAGGAAAGCATTTCCAGGCTCCATTAAAAGCAACCAACATCACATTCTTGAAGAGTAGGCTCACGGAGCAGCAGTTAATCATTTACGGTTGCCTCACTTGATTCCTCTTCAGCGTAGTTTGGAGACAACACAGCTCTGCGTCACTAGAGTGTGAGACAATGGTCTGTCTTTAGACCCACGCTGAGATGTGCAGGGAGTGTTCCTACAAGGAGAGAATGCCAGGAAGAGCCACAAACAAGAGGTGTCAACTGTCCCATCCATTTCTCAAAAAGCACACTGGGCAGATTTCCAAATTCTTGCTACATGCTTTTTTTTTTTTTTTTTTTTTTTTTTTTAATACAAGATGATTAGAGGCTTTGACAAACATACTCCCCAAATAACAACAGCTGTCATGAAAATCATTAGAGTAGAACAAAAATCTCAAGTACTGTGTGTTCTGCTTACTTTAATGAACTATGAAACCCTTTTAAGCATCTCAAACTTTTCAAGGATGATGCCTCCATTTTAAAGGAATGGCATAGAGTAGGTTAGCTTTTCAAATGGGTTCTTCAACTTAATATTTAATATTTACTCTACCTTTTAATTAAGCCATTGAAAATTCCTGGCAGAATGCATGTGTGGGAAGAATAACCCGGTAGGAATCAAAGCTATTGTCAGTCATGAGCAATTTAGCTCAGAGTGGTCCAGCACATTTTCCAGGGAGTGAACATGGTGCCATGGTCACCAGGGAGGACTAAGGGAGAATAAGCCTCAGGGGATGGTATGTGGGGTTCCCTGGGGGGGGTGCTACAGACACATGACATGATGGGGTAATAGAAAAACTAGAGAAAAGTGAAGATGAAGGCAGTGTCTGTAAAAAGGGAGATGTATAATTAAAACAAAGAGAGATGGTGGCATGGTAAATATTTCTACTTCCCAAATTTTCCTCAGGCTGTTCTTAGCCAAGAAATTACCTCCCTTGAGCCAGGGCAAAGTGACTGTGCTAATGCCAGGAGGAGGAGGCCTGGCATTAGCAGTTCAGCATCCCTTAGAACAAATCTCCGGGGTGATCATCATCTGCCTGATCATCATAGAACCTCCCAAGGTCAGTGTTGTGTCCCTTTGTGTTCTCTTCTTGACCCCAGCTCAAGTGCCAGCATCTTGTATAACTCTCTAATCAGTGTCACAAAATAGCTCTGGTATATGTTGTCTCAGCTACTTCCCTCATCACCGGGACACAGGGCCCAACACCCGCACCTTAAAGCAGGAAAGGTTTATTTGGCTTCCAGTTTGCAGAGGTTTCAGTCCATAGTTGGCTGGTTCCAAGGCAGAAGGGCATGGTGGAAAGGCCTGGGTGGAAGAAAGCTGCCCGTGCATGGCGGTGGCAGGAAAGCAAAGAGAAAAAATGGAGGTGCTGGGAGGAAGATAACCCCTTCCAGGCCACACCACCCAAGACCTGTCTCTTCTGACCAGACCCACATCATCCATAAGCCCTTTAATCCAATCCCCTTCCAGAAGCTCCGCCTTGGAGCACTTGAGGTTTGGGAGGGACATCTAGATAAACCACTATAGATACAGATAGATAAAGACATAGATGAATAATATATAGTCCCAAACTAGGACTTTTCACTGTTCTCCAATGGGGACATTCTCCAACTCAGATGTTTTTGCTTTTTACTGCTTCTCTCTTCATCTTCCCCTCAAATAATATGCTGTATACTTCCTGATGTCTCCCCTTCTTCACCAATATGAACTCTGCAGATAGAGCCTGGCTAGAGCCGCACGCTCATGAAAATGACTTTTCTTTTTCTTTTTTCCCCTTAATGTTGTAATAAGTGTTTTCTTTAATCATTCAAAAACTCATTCCTTCAGCAAGACAGATGGGGGATACAAATTTTTAAAGGTGGGGAGTGCTATTTTACATATAGAAATACTGGGCCTGGTCACCAAATGCTCTATTCTCATTTCCAAATATCAGATATATTCTTCTATACTTATATACTCAACAGAAATGTGGAATCCCAATGATTCATTCATTGATTTCATTTACTCACCAAATAGTTGTTGAGCAACTCCCATAGGAAATAATCTTCCAGGTGCTAGGAATGCACAGGTATGACATGATGCTTGCCCGGGAGGAGGTGCCACAGTTTGGATTTGGAATGTCCCTCAAAGCCCATGTGTTCCAGGCTTGGCCCCTAGCGTGTACCGCTACTGAGAAGCAGTGGAACATTTATGAGGTGAGATCTAGCGAAAGGAAGTGAGGTCATCAGGGGAGTACCCTTGGCTGGAGTAGTGGGGCTCTAGCCCCTCCCTCTTTCTTTTTGGCTCTTGGCTGCCATGGAGGGAACAGGTGTCCTGTACCCCACATTCCCATCATGACGTACTGTGCCACCATGGGCTCAAAGCGACAGGGACAAGGGACTACAAGCTGAAATCTCTGCAACTATGAGCCAGAAGAAAACTTTTCCCTTATTGAGTAGATCGTCGCAGGGATTTTATCACAGTGACACAAAGTGGACTAGCACAGGAGATCATTGTTTAGTAGGGGAACCAGACGAGGCGAGACAAAACTGGAGTGATATCTGTGTATTGGAAGTGTGCGCAAGCATCATTTTGTTCAACGCAGGTAAAGACTACTGAGCTAGACAAGGAAATGCTTCCTGAGATTTTGAGCTGAACATTGAGAAATAATGGAAATCACAAGGAAAGGGGAGGCAGGAGCAATGAATTTAGTAAAGTTTGCCTTGAGCATGGAGTCTGTGTTGAGAATTGGAAAGAGATTCCACCTCCAGGGGCAGCAGAGCTAAAAATGTGAGTTGTTGAGTGGTAGAATGAGAGTTCCATAACCTGAAGGGAGGAGACACTGATGCCAGAGGGCAGATCTCCAAGAGAAGGGGCCTTACGTGCTATTTAACCCTACTTCTGACTCAATGCGGAAGCCTATTCCCAGCATTCTCAATGGTGGCCCACCAGCCGCTGTGGTGGCCCTATCAGCGGTGATAGGGGTGAAATGTCATAGGGAACAACCAGGTCTGTTCCAGACAGCTTCGATTTTAGAGAGAGCTGCCTTATATTGATCTGAAACCTGCCTACCTTTAAATTTCACCCGTTAATTTAATCCTGTATTCAGTAAAAACCAATAAGTCTATTTTCTGAGGTCTAAGAGTGAGTCATCTAGATACTAAGAAACAGCTATTTTTTTCCTCTCCTTAGTCTTCTCTGGTCTTCTTCCTTCAAAACACTCCCAAGGCTTCAGAAAAATCCTGCCAAGACTTCTGTCTCATAATTTAAATATCTCCAGAAGTTAGACTTGTCACACATATTACTGCTATGATGTTAAAACATAAAACATTATGACCAGGGCTGTTATCACATCAGTCTCTTGAGCAGCCACAATAAAATAATAGAAGGACAAGCCAGTGTAAGAGAATCATGTCTCCGCCAAATATGTTTCCTCAAGAAACTGCAGTGTTCTTCCTGGTCTTTATTTCATTACTGCAGAAGGAAGTAACATACAGCTCAACTCAAATAAAAATCAATATTTAATCTAAAAGATTAAAATAATAAGAGAAGCAGCTGTGAAGTTTGAGATGATCTTCTTTAACTCCTTCATTTTATAGCACAGACAACAGATGATCACTGAGGATAAGTAGTAAAACTACTTGTTAAAGCTTTGAGAAGGCTGTTTGATGGATATGCTGATATTCCTGTAATGCCATATTAACACCACATAGATTATTTTCTGGTCACAAAGGAGAATATCACTATAAAATTGAGGTGATCCAATGGTCATATCACTAAATGAACAACTTAATATCTCTAGTGGTGGTAGAGATATCAAGGTATAGTCTGCCTATAAGACTCCAAAGGGAAACATAATTTAGGATGTAATCTGGGGGGAAATGTCTTAACTAGGACACATAAAGTACAACAAATGGTTCTGGGACAAGTATCTACCTACATGCAAAAGAATGAACTTGAATCCCTTTCTCACACTTTATAAAAATCCATTCAAAGTAGATCAAAGATTTAAATATTAGCACTCTTAGAAGAAAGCAAAGGTGTAAAATTTTATGACTGTGGATTAGGCAGTTTTTTCTTAAATGTGATACCAAAAACATAAGCATCAAAAGAGAAAATTGGATTTTATCAAAATTAAAAACTTTTTTACATCAAATGTTACCATCAAGAAAGTGAAAAGGGGCCGGGCTTGGTGACACACACCTGTAATCTCGGCACTCGGGAGGCAAAAGCAAGAGGATTGCCATGAGTTTGAGGCCAGCCTGGACTACACAGTGAGTTCAAGTCCAGTGTGAACTACATAGTGGGTCCCGGTCTCAAAAAAGAAGGAAGAAACAAAGAAAGAGAGGAAGAAAGAAAGAAAGAAAGAAAGAAAGAAAGAAAGAAAGAAAGAAAGAAAGAAAGAAAGAAAGAAAGAGAAAGAAGAAAGAAGGAAGGAAAGAAGGGAGGAAGGAAGAAAAAAAAGAAAGAAGAAAAGAAAAGAAAAAAGAAGGAAAGAAGAAAGACAACATACAGAATGAGAGAAAGTGTTTGCAAGTCATAGATCTGCTAAGGGTTTTACATCCAAAATATATACAGAAATAACCCAATTTAAAAATAGGCAATAGACTCTCAAAAGACATTTTTCTGAAGAAGATACATGAAAAACCAACAGCCACGTAAAAAACTTAATTAGTCATTAGGAAAATTAGAATCAAAATCACAATGAGATGCAGTTTCAAACTCACAGGATGAATATAATTCTTTTAAAAAAGAAAAACAAAACTGCTGAGAATGGGGAGAAATTGGAACCCTTAAATATTGCTGATGAAAATGGAAAACAGTTTTACATTTCCTCAAAAAGTTAGTTCGCATGAGACCCAAATCTACTCATACGTATATATCTAGAGAATTGAAACTGTATCTCTAGTTCACAGAAGCACATGCAGGAGCATTCACAGCAGTGTTACCATAGCCCCACGCCGGAAGTGATGCAAACATCTATCAACTGATGAGTGGATAAATAAAATGTGGTACAACAGAATATTATTCAACCACAAGTAGTGAAGTACTGATATGTGCTACAGTGTACAACAATCTTGAAAACAGTATGCTAATTGAAGCCAGACACAACACTATATATTATATGACATGGAAGCAGGAAGTAGGTTCATGTCCCCAGAGAAAGGGAGACATTAGCAAATATGGGGCTCCTTTGGTGGTGAAAGAAATACCGTGGAATGAGATAATGAAAATTGTGCAATATTGTGAATATACTAAAAACTACTGAGTATATACTCTAAAATGGTGAAAAGGTGAATTTTATGCACATGAATTTTTACTCAATAAGAAGCTTTAAAAAAATACAAAAATAAAAAAAATTAAAAACTAAAAAAAGCATACAGGGGGCTGGGGATTTAGCTCAGTGGCACAGCACCTGCCTGGCAAGTGCGAGGTCATGAGTTTGATTCCCAGTACTGGAAAAAAACAAACAAACAAACAAAAAAAACCACACAAAAAATAAAAAATAAAAAAAATTTAAAAAACATACAAACTTTTGTATGGCTTCCATTTCACAGTTAATTCAACTTATAATAGGGAAAGAAGCTAAGTGACATCAGGTGGACTCAGCTGGACAAATCCAGAGGACAGCTGAACTGGACTTTTAAAAAAGATAATAACATAATAGGGAGATCCTGCTATCATTTGAAATATATGGCAAATGCTCTAAGCGTATTCTTGGATAGTAAGAACGTCATGTTTAAATTGTTTCGGTTGCTATGTTATTACTTTGTATCAAGCATATATACCACTTCTATAATAACAGAAAGTACTTGCCTAAGAGTACATTGCTAACTTAGAAAATTGGTAAAAACAATTTAGAAAAAGATCGGAAACCACAGGTTAAAATTGTCCCTTAAACTGGGCGTGTTGTCCCACGCCTGTAATCCCAGCACTCTCGGGGCCTGAGGCAGAAGGATTGTGGCAAGTTCAAGACCAGCCTTGGCTACAAAGTGAGTTTAAGGCCAGCCTCAATTGCATAGCAAGACCCTAACTCAAAAAGACAAATGCAAAACAAACCAAAACAAAAAAAGATTGTCTCTTAAATATTTGCTATAGGGGAAATGTTCCAAATGACATGAAAATGGAAACAGAAACCCATATGTTGATATGCAGTGAATGTTTTCCTGTTTGCCCTTATATTTCTGTTTTATTTGTTTGTTTGTTTGTTTTTTGAGAAAAGGTCTAGCTATGTAGTTCAGGCTGGCCTTGAACTCACTATGTAGTCTGGACTGGCCTGGAACTCATAGCAATCCTCTTGCCTCAGCCTCCTGAGTGCTGGGATTACAGGCGTGCACTACCACATCGGACCTTGATTCTTTAAATATTTGTTTTCTTCCTCTTTTGCTTTCCCTCCCCCCATCCTTCATTTTCTCCTTTCCTTATCAAAATGAAGATAAAATAACAATATTTTCAGGTGAGCAAATGCTAAAAAAATTACTTACAGACTTGACTTGTAAAAAAAGATAATTATGTAGGTAATTATAATAGTATAAGTTGCACCTTTTTTCATTTCTTCTTTTAAATGACATAAAAGCAATTGTGTGAAGCAATTCATATATATATATATATATATATATATATATATATATATATTTAAATTCCCAATAAAATACCAGCAAACCAAATCCAATGATATACAAAAGATTATACCTCGTGACCAAATGGAATTTATTTCAGGAATGGTTGGTTTAACATTTAAAAATCAGCTAATAAAATCAATAGAATAAAGAAAATTTCAAACAACCATTTCAATAAGTTTAGGAAAGCCATTTGACAAAAATCAACATTCTTGAATTCTAAAATATTGAACAAATTGGGAATAGTAGAAAATTTCCTCAACCTGACAAAAAGCATCTACAAAAACCCACAGCTAACATCATACTAAGACCAGGAAAAAGACAAGGATGTGCAAATGTCCTGTTCTCTCCATCATTCATCTGCTGATGGAGGCTTAGCGATTACGGGTTGTGCTGCTGTAAACGTGGGTCTGCACAGATCACTGAGGCATGCTGTCTTTAACCTTTGGGGGGAAGATGACACGAAAGGAAATAGCTGGCTCAAGTAGGGCATGGAAAGCCTGTGCCCCAAACTCATACCTCATCTTATTTGTTTTTTCCATTCAGCTGTTCCTCAGTTGAATCCTTTAATATAAAACTATAGCCAAATGGAAAAGATACATGAGACCAGGTATGGGGCTGGAGCACAGACCTTCCATGGTCTCTGCTTGAACACCCTCTCGCATGCCAGGGTGTTCACCAGTCCAAAAGTTCCGAACCTCATTTTTCAAGAGTTTTAAGTTTTAATTGGAGTTTCATTATATATGCACAATTAAGTCATCACCCATATGACTGAGCTCAAGCTCCACCCCTCTCCCTTCTCCAGAGCATGCAGCAAGGCTGAAACTCCCAGCCCTCTACGTGTATGGCCAGCCCCTTCCCTGACACTCTCTGAGGGTGGATCATAGTGACCTGTGAACCTAAGCCTAGGTATGGTTGTGGATAACAAAAGATATTCCTGTACCTTAGGAAATTCTGAGGGTTTTTGAGTTTTGTGCCAGGATCCAGGGGCAAAGACTACCTACCTGCCTACCTGTCTATCTATTTATCTACTTATCTACCTATGTATCTATCTACCTATCCACCTATCTATATTTTAAAAATCATACCACAGATAAGAAGTACATTAAAAGACCATAGAATTTTAACAAATAATTTTAGCAAATTTGTAAGGTGCAACATCAATTTGCAAGATACAAAAATCAAACATATTGCTATGTCAGCAATAATCAATGTAGAAGTGAAATTATATAAAGCACCTTAAACTGTGTAATTTACAAGAAATAGAAATTTTTTTTCACAGTTCTGAAGGGTGGAAGTTCAAGATCAAGGTGCCAACAGATTCAGTGTCTGCTGAGGGTCGTTCTTCGTGGGTCGTACCTTCTGTGTGCCCTGGCACAGTGGAAAGACAAGGTGGACGAATGCCATGCCCTCACAAGGTGGAAAGGGGGCAAGGGCTCCCTCAGACCTCTTTGATAATATCACTATTCTATTCATGAGGAGGCCCTCATGATGTCTTCATTTCCTGAAGCCCTGACCTAATACTATTACTTTAATTAAATTTCAACACATGAATTTGGGGGAGGAACACATTTAGACCATAACAAACTCTGATCCAATATGAGTGAAAGAAGGAAAAAGAAAGGGAAGGGAGCAGGGGAGGGGTGGGGAGGGGAAGGGAAGGGGGAGGGGAGGGGAGAGGAGAAGAAAGGAAAGCAGACTAATGAGAAAACTCCCAAAATAGAGTAAGTCCTTCTTATGGTGGGCAGTGCATTCTAAGACCCTCATCGGTTACCTGAATCTGTGAACTGTACTGAGCCCTGTATAATACTGTGCTTTATCCTATATGTTACCATCAACTGGAATCTGTTTTCTGTTCATATCTCCCATGCATAAATGTAATACCTTTTCCATCTTAACTAACATTTACCATAACTTTGGCAGTTTGAGGTGTGACAGCAGAACTAGCATAAATTTCCTTTTTGTTTCACATACAGAAGATTCATTCTTATAATAAATAGTCCTTAGCTTCTTCAGCATATAACTTTTTCTTTCCTTAAGATGAAATTTTTCACTTAAAAGAAGAAATTTAGAACTTTTTTGGTATATCCAAGTCATCTGCATCATTACACTGTGCTTTAGGGCCATTATTATTATTTTTTGTTATGTTTTGCTTTTGTTTTTCAAACGAAATCTTTTTATGTAGTTCAGGCTGGCTTTGATCTATCTATATAGCCAGGCAGACCTTGAATTCACAGCAGTCCTCCTGCCTCAGCCTCTCAAGGGCTGGGATTACAGGCATGGGCCCAGCTTTGGCACCATCATTAAGTAAAATAAGAGTTACTTGAAACCAAGCAGTGCTATGCCGTGATAGATGATCTTATAACCAAGATGGCACCTAAGTGACTAATGGGTGAGCAGAGTAGACAGTAAGGATAGATTGGACAAAGGTGTAATTCAAATGTGGGGCAGGACAAGGCCTGTGAGGTCAAGATTTCATTACACTACTTAGAAAGGCATGTGATTTAAAACTTATGAGCTGTTTTTTTCTAGAATTTTCCATTTACTATTTTGCGCTTTAATTGACTGCAGGTAACTGAAACTACAGAAAGTAAAACCACTCATAAGGAAGGACTACTGTATACTTAGTAACAGGAAGTCTGGATTCTGCAGAGATCTCTGAGACAGTGACAGTTTGTTAGAACGCTGCTGTCCTGCCTTGCTATTTTTGGAAATGCTATGTGTACTAGCAAAATAAATAATGTGTGCTTTATGCACATTCTGTGGCTGAGCAATTCCCTAGTTCCCAGAATCTCTGAGAAGTGCTAGGCTGATCCAATCTGAGTGACTCTGGATGGCTCCTTTGCCTTCTGTGGGCCCCTCACCTTGTGTGGATGGAGAGGAGGCACCCTATGTAACCTCTGCGGCATGAGTGTCTCACTTTTTGGCTTGCCTGGGCCACACAAGAATTGTGTTCAGTAACATATAAAATATAGAATAGAGTTAATGTGTACAAGTAACAAAACTTCCTTTATTTTAAATAATTTTATGATAATAACATTTAAAATTTAAAAATATAAAACTAGTGGGATGTTTGACTTTGTTGTTATGAAACTAATAGATCAATATCTGCTTCAAAAGAAATTGGAAAAAGTGACACGTCCACTTAATAACAGTAAATGCCTGTCTTCACAGACACAAACGTGTCGGTAGGTTGAAATACTAGTATTGCTAATCACTGCCTTCTGCCTGACAAGTTGCTCAAGCACAGGTAATGTCTGATACCCACAGGGTTTCCGTTTGACCGTCTGCGCCAGGCCTAGGAGGCAGAGTTTGCCCCAGGCTGTGCCTCCCCTAGCTAGTTGTCCTTTGTCACCTGCACGATCCACACTTGAGTACCATGCAATCAAGTAACAAAAAATACCATTTCAAAACACACAGTGAAGTTAAGTTTATGATCTCGGACCATACAACCAGCTGTGAGGGGTCATGGGCCGCCGATGGGTTGGGTATGCCTGCTCTAAGCTCTTTTCATCCAAACTTCTGTGATCAGTATTTTGTGTCCTGTTGATTACTGAGAAATGAATCAGCAGGAAAAGAAGTGGTGCATTAGCATCACTTGGGGAAGCATGTTGAAAACAGCAATGTCAGGTCCCACTCCCCAAATTCCCAATCGAATGGTCACCCTAGGCATCACCATCTGCGAGAAGCAAGGCAGGTAATCAGGAAGCACTGTCAGGTGTCTCTGGAGAGCAGCCGGCCCGACAAATCAGGGACCCTCTTTCTCCTCTGTGCCTCATAAGAAGTAAGACAGATACTTCTGCAGCCATCTGTTACCTCCATCTCCAATTTTTCTCTCAAGTCGGTCCTCTTTCTCTATTCTTTTAAAAAAGTGAGTTAATCTCCCCATTAATTTGCTTCTCTTTATATGCCAAATACATGGAGTGCACGGTTGGAGTTGAAGAGCCTGCTAATGCCACTTGAGCCATTTGGGTATTGCTACCAAACCACAGCTGCAGTTTCACTTTCCACCCTTGAACTGGAGTCACCAGAGATCAGGGAGATGATATGGGGGACAGGCTTGCAGATCTGCTACGTGACACTGAAGTTCTATTCCCTGTGGACAGAAACTGAATCCTGGAGGAGGATAGTACTTTGAGCAGCGATGTCGTGAAAAGAGTTAAAATGTAGTAAGGAGCGATACCGGTGGAAATTTCCACTAGCATAGTGTTCAGGCTTTAGGCTGGGTAGTTTTGTCCATAAGTCAGAAGAGGCCTGAGCCTTGCCAGAGCTACTCTTAAGTGAGATTCTGTTTCTTCTGGTCATTTCTCAGATTTGAAGAGAAGGTGCTCGATTTCTTACTGTTTTTCCTTATTCCCTTAGCCAGCATTTACGTGGTGTTTACTCTGTCGCAGGCACTGTTCAAAAATTCCCACTACATTAACACAATAATGTGTGTTATTCATAGACCCATCCAGGGGAGCCTCTAAAATCCAGTATCCAAGTCCAGTATGGTTGTGCAGAAAGACAATACTGCACACTACCTCCTATTCTTCACTCCCACAAGGCAAGTATTTATCTCTCCAAAAGCCAAGCATCCTTCACCGAAAGCATGGTAGTGAATTAGAAACTGATCTTTTCTCTTTAGGACGCTGCTTTTCCTTTTCAAAAATTATAAACAGTAAATACCTTATCTAAATTGAATGCAAATCCTCACTTACACTAAAAACACTCACTTCTATAGTGTTGCAGTCTTGTTTCTTTTTGCTACCTGATACTTTCCCTTGGTCAGCTGTGACGAATGTGTCTCTGAGCCTCTGTGCAGACACTTTTCACTCTCTGCAAGCTGAGGCAAGATCAGTCTTTTGACTTTCCCCCACCCTCCCTTGGTAGATAGAACCAGAAAAGCACCTTTATACATGCCATTCTGGTCTTACCGTCTCCAGTATTAGCAGAAGAGCAACAGGGGTCAGAGGTTGCCTATGACTATACGAATTTTTTGGATGGTTCATTATAAATCTGAATACCTTGCAGGAAGTCAGGGACTGGTCTGTTGACCTATGCGATACTCTCTACTTTTTTTGAGGCTGTTGTTTGCCAGCATGGCCATTGTTGTGTAAACGTGAATATCCATCCAACAGACGTGGCCTGAGGAACAATGAGATGTTTATTTCCCCTAAGATTATTTCTTCTCCTATCTTTTTTGCTGCCTGAAATTTCATCCTTACAGGCTCATCCCTACAGATTAACAAGCAACTGGGCCGATTTGCTGAAGAGTCAGGACACATTCTAATGGGGTTAGTCATTATTCTTGGGCTTGACTTTAGCTTAGTTAAGATCTCAGCTCTTCCCTGACAACTCTCTGGCACAGGCAATTTGGAAACTAGAGTTTGGATGGGTGGGTCCTGGAAACACTCCCCAGGACTTTTGAGTCTGGGTGGGGCAACTCAGAGACCACAAGGGCATTGGGTGGCAGGAAAAGAAGGCAGGGATGCTGTAGTGGTTGCTCAAGCTTTCTAGGACTGCCAATAATAGGATACCATTTCACTGTTCTGGAGGCCAGAGTCTAGAATCAAGGTGTTGGCAGGACAGAGCACCCTCTGAAGGTGGTGGGGAGGGATCTGCTCTAGGCCTCTCTTCTACTCACCAGTAGTCTTGGGGGCTCCTTGGTTGTAGATGGTTGGTTTCACCTTGTCTCTCCCGAGATAGTCTTCGCTCCGTGCCCAGGTTTCCAATTTTTATAAGGATATCAGCCATGTTAGATTACAGCCTCCTCTAATGACCTCATTTTAAAGTGATTACTTCTAGAAAGCTCCTATCTACAAATAAGCCTCCCTTTTGAGCTACATGGGGTGAGGACTCTCAAATGGGAAGGCAGGAGATACACATTCAATTACAACCCAGGTTCATGTGTACGGGTGCTGGCAAGGATCTGAGGGAGAATGTACATAAAAACAGGGTACATTTGAATACAGGACCCACTCAATGCACCAGATGACTCAGACTGGCCTGGCCTGCTCTATGGCTGCACAATAGGAAGCTGTGGCCAGTTAGGCGCTTCTTATGGACTCAAGAAAGTTGGCTGATCTGGAGAATCAGTGCTCACAACTAAGGAATGCAGGGAACAGTAATGTTTAGAGCACGTAGGTCTGGAATCCAGGCCAGCAAGACAAGAGTAGAGAAAGGGCTTTTATAAACTACCATGAGGCAAGAGGCCAGATATCTAAAGAAGCACTTTTTTCTCAACTTTTATAAAAATTTATAGACATCAGAAACAGAAGAATAGTACAGTGAAACCTATCTACTTAACACCTAGATTCTACAATGAATATTTTCCTGTTTTATCACGTATCTGTCGATCTATATCTGCCTGTACCCATGTGAGTCATGGCTTTCATTTTCTGTATTGCTGGTCTTTTGACTTTACCAGGGACTGCCCCTCCCTAAGCCAGCCAGTTGCTAAGATAGTCAGAGACTTGCCTGCGAGCCTGAATTTCATATGTGAACTAGCCCGCCAAAGTTCACAGCTCTGTGACTGCCTCTTTCAAGCTGTCACACACAGGGACACTACTCACCTGTCCTAATTACCCCATAGCAAGAACCAGGCAGGCAGAGCCAGCGCCTAAACCACAGAGCACATTCACATTACTCAAGCCTCTTCGCCTTGCCCGACCTGGATCTCCCCAGGGAGACCACAGTCAAGGCTCTTCCCCACATCCCCCCTCACACCTTGTGCCTTCAGACCAACCCAGGCTTCCCATGCGGCCTGTGTGGTGCACCTGTCCCCTCCTCTTGGACCTGTGAGGAGCAACAAGCATCCTTCCAGTGCTTTTAGCTTTTGATCTAACCATGATCAAACCTAAATCTTAAGACACTATCCACTTATTTCTTTGATATATTTTCTTGTTTTTAAAAATATCTTCTGCACTGGGGTATAATCAAA
Source organism: Chinchilla lanigera (assembly GCF_000276665.1). Classification (NCBI taxonomy): domain Eukaryota; kingdom Metazoa; phylum Chordata; class Mammalia; order Rodentia; family Chinchillidae; genus Chinchilla; species Chinchilla lanigera. The sequence continues at coordinate 8,340,883 of NW_004955403.1, forward strand.
TTACAATAAAACACACCAGTTTTGAGTGTGCAGTTTAACAATTTATTGTTCAATTAATTATCAAAAACTACTACCTCAATCACAATCTGTAATATTTATGTTAAGTCAGAAAAACCCTCAGAATGCTTCATGATGAATCCCACTTTATACACCTGCCTCTGGAAATCATTGCCCATTGTGCTATCAGTTTGTCTTTTCCAGAATTTCATATAAATGACATATACTGTTGTATTTGATTTCTTTACTTAGCAAAGTAATAACACCGACATTCATTCACGGTCATTTATTCATGCCCTTATTTCTCCATTTACCTACCAATGGATGGGGGAAAGGGGACAAGAAAGAAAGAAGGAAGGGAAAAATATATATATA
>NW_004955403.1:8341354-8357644 GCF_000276665.1 Chinchilla lanigera
TTTCTTATTTTTTATTTTTTATTTTTTATTTTTTTTGGTTTTTGGTTTTTTTCCAGTACCGGGAACCGAACTCATGACCTTGCACTTGCCAGGCAGGTGCTTTGCCACTAAGCTAAATCCCCAGCCCTTTTTTATTCTTTTTAAAATAAAAAACCCACTAATCTTTGTATGGGTGTGTGTTTTCTTTTTTCTTGGGTGATACCTAAGAGTAAGATTGTTGGCTCTTATTCAATTTTTTTATTAGGTTTGTTGGTACAGTTTGGATACACATAACAATCAAGTTCATCACAGGGAATTTCTACCTGTGCACAATCTATCTTGATTCCTCTTTTTTCCCAATCCCCTCCCCTCCCTCCAACCCCTCTTCCCCTCTTATTACAAAGCTTTCTTTCCATTTTATTCTTTTCTTTCATTTCCCTTTTCCCCTTCCTTTCTTTTTCCCTCTACCCTCCTTAGTTCTCCTTTCCTTTTGAACAATTGCTTCCTATTTCACAATATCTATTAGACACTTTGGTCCTCATTTACTCTTTCAGTATCTCACACCAGAGAAACAGTGTGATATTTACACATGTGTGCCAGATTTATTTAATTTATGAGTATGGTCTCAAGGTGCACCTATTTACCTAGAAATGTCTCAAATTTATCCTTTATGGCTGAGTAGTACTCTATTGTAGAAAAAAAACTTTTTTATTCATTCATCAATTGATGGGCATTTAGGTTGTTTCCAAGATGTAGCTATACAAACTGTGCTGCTACAAACATGGGTGTGCATATATTGCTCTGGTCATCCTTGTTTATCTTGTGTAAAACGGCCCAGTCATTTTTGAAAAGTAGCGGTACCATTTTGCATTTCCACAGCAATGTATGAGAGTTCCAAAAACTGCATCATTAACAGGCCTGGGTATTATCTTTTTAATTTAGACATTCAGAGACACCTGTACTGGTCTCTCATTGTGGATTTAATTTTCATTTTCCTAATGACTAATGCATTGAACATCATTTTTATGTACTTCATTTCATTTGAATATCTTTCTTTGTGAAAAATTTTATTTGTTTCTTAACTGTCTTGTTTGTTTATTGAGCTATAAGAGTTCTTCATATATCCTGGATAAGTCCTTTATTTCTGGTTTTATTTTGGTTTTTTGAGACAGAGTCCAGGCTGGTCTTGAACTCACTATGTAGCCCAAACTGGCCTCGAACTTGAGATGATCCTGCTGCTTTAGCCTGAGACGTCCTTTATTAAATATACAATTCACAAGTACTTCTCCCATCAGAAAAACAGTTTGTAAGCAGAAAATATGTGAGCTTAGGGTAAACAAATGGTCCTGCATCCAGGCATCCAAGTGTGGCTCAGGGCAACATGTCAGCAATGAGAGTACTGAGTTGCACATTCAGGAATTCTAGCCCAGCCATGGACCTTTATGTGCTTCCGGTTAGCAAAGAAATACTTGCAGTGCATGTGCTGTGTATAGTGTGGAGGGAACCTGTCTGGAACGGAAAGGAAGGCAGTGTCAATCCTCATCACCAGCAGGGAGTACAATACCTTTTAATGACATTTGCCACAGGACAATAAAGGAGCAAGCGGAAGCAAGCCAGGAGAAAGAGGGAATGAGCAAGAGAGTAATAGGAACTTGGGACAAATAGTGTAATGGCCACAGAAGCCATAGAGAAACTTAGCTTTCAGAGAGCAAATCCTAGCAAGACAGTAGTATGTTCAGACTCATGCTGGGCAGACCTTGGTAATCCATGGAGAGGCTAAGTCCAAGCTTGATGGGACAGAAAGACAGGGATGCATATTCAGAAATCTAGACTGGAGGCTCATACTTTCCCTGGGGGATACACGTAGATGGGGGAGGCTGCTTCTCCTTGGTCACTGGCTTCAATGGCTCCTTCCAAACCTCCCTGAAGGGTGGAATGGAAGAGGGTTATTAATGCAAATTCATGGACTTTTTAAAATTCCAGGAACATAGCAGCAGCAGCAGCATGCTAACTAGATGCCTATTAGGCACATCCAGAGTGGGGACAGGATGGGGGACAGGAACCAAGAGGCAGGTGGGACACACGAGCAAATCCATCAGGGCTGGCTGGCCAGGGTAGTGTTCCATTCTGACTTCAAGGAAGGACAGGCCACAGGGGTCATTACTATGACTAACACCTATATATAGCTTCTATGTCTGATTCTCCCTCCATCAATGTTTCAGAAGACTGAATTTATGTAGACAGAGCCTTAGTCAATATCCTTTCTGGTAGTATCTTAAGCCTGACTTCGTACATGTGAAAGGGAGCCAGTCCCCTTGGGTAGATCATTAAACAACGAGTCTTTCCTTGGCACACCAGGGCCTTAATGTGTGACCTTGACTTTAGTCAGGCTGTCAACCTGTCAAGAGGAATGACCTCAGGATTGAGGCCTCGCTGCTTGGTGCTTCACAAAAGAGCCAATACCTTTCTGGTTTCTGCATATCTAAACAGACTGTTGTAAGTGCTGTAAAGATAATATCTATAGGAAACTTTGAGCTCTTTCAATAAAAATTTGTACACATATAACCGAAGGAATTCTGGTAGACAAACATTGTGACATTGGAGATTAGTCTTTGAATCTCTCTTCAGAATTTTTTTTTTAACTTGGCGTGTGCCCAGGTTTGCACAGGTATAGATGGCAAATGCTCTGTACTGAGTATCTACCTCAATCTGTTCCTTCAAAACAAGGCTGCAAGGGGCTGGGGATTTAGCTTAGCGGCAAAAGCGCCTGCCTTGCAAGCGCAAGGTTGTGAGTTCAGTTCCCGGTACCGGAGAAAAACCAAAAAAAAAAAAAACCAAAACAAGGCTTCAGAGTAGATTTTCATCAAAGTTTTGGGCTTCTGTCTCCATAAAAAGTAAAGCTAAGTACAGGTGAGAGCCCATGGGCAAATATTTTGTGAAATCTTTATGGTTAATTTGAATGGGATGCTACATCTTGGGTGCAATCATTGTCAACCAACATTTCAAGTATTATAGGCTACTTCAAGTTCATGCATTCTTTTGTAACTTTTATAAAGGGTTCCACATTATCATGGTAGAGAGTAAGATAACACTTGGGTTCTAACAGCTTATCCTTGACGCCAGCATTTAAGGAAAATGTGATCAAAACACTAAAATAGAGAAGTTCCTGAACTTGGAGGAAAATATCATCTGGGCTGTATGCACTTGTATGTGTGTTTAAAGTTTCTTTTAAACTTTAAACATGAGGTGGTTATATAAAAGTGATTTCTAACTGGGAAAAGGGTGAAAATGGCTGACTATTTCAAACAAAGTTCAGTGTGAAATCAGTGGTATCTTCTGCAAAGGTGACAGGGAACAAAATTGTAGAAGAGAAAAGAGAACAAGAGAATCAGGAAGCAGTAAAAATAATGATTGGGGTCAGACAGTAACAATCAAATCAAGAAACTGGAATCTAATGGAAAAAACCATGGGTAACTATAAAAGAAGCATTTGAAACAGGAAATGATGTGAGAGGAGAAGATAATTTTAGCCCAGTTAAAGGAGGTAGCAGCTGTGGGTGTGAAGAGAACGGGATTAATTTTAAATGTGTCCCAGAAGTAAGAGAAGTATCTTTTGAGGAGTGGGGGAGGAATGGTGAGGAAAACCTAGTTGAATGTTGAACGGTTATTTTGAGCTAGAGTGCAGCTGGAGTATTATGTCCATTTTTGGACACCATACTCTCATAGGAACTTTGATGAACCAGGTCATTCAAGTCATTGGGCACTGAGGAATATGTCACTGTGCTTCCACAGAGAGAGCTGAACCTGCCTGACCCCGACTTGGCAGCTGTCCGCAGCTATCTGTAAGTCCACCATAAGGAGCACACTCAGGTTGGGCTCTCCATTGCTCAAAAGAAAGCAAAAGACCAAGGGAAGTTAGAGGGAAGCAGATTTTGCTCAATATATTTTACCAACCAGTGGTACCTCTGTAACAGAATGGGCTATTGTACTGTTCTCCAATTTTTGTAAGTATTTCATCAGAGACTATTCAATACAAAATTAATAGAAGGGTTTCTTTCATATGAAAGTGTCCTTCCTGGCTGGAGGAGCATGTGGTTTGTTGACAGTGAATTGGGTTCTCTTGCTCATGATGCTCCACTCTTGAGCTTTTCTTTGGGGGCTGCTTACCCAGTACCCTGACCTGCCATGAAAGAAGGAAACCAGGAGCGCTTGTTAAAATCACTCTATTATCACAGTAAATTAGCTGACATGTTCAGGGTCACCTAGGACTTTGTACATCTCCTCATCCGTTATTTATTTTGAGACTCCAAGCAGATGATTCTGAGGAACTTCTTTCCTCTTTGTTAATTATACAATGACACAAGTCAAGGGCCAAGAAGAAGCCAGATGAGTATTTAATCTGGGTGGTGTGTGGAGAGCTCAGTAGAGGAACTACTTGCAAAGTCAGCCAGCAAGGGATGGCACTGTTCCCCAGACTCGTGACCGGAGGAGTCATCACCACCTCACTGGTCTGAATGTCCAGGGGACAGAACTGGCTACAGACACCTGAGACAGTGGTGGTGTGACTGAGGACACTCTGAACGGAGAGGTTGGAGCCAGCATGAGACAGCAAGGGGAAAGAATAACCCCTGCTGTCTCATTCTGCTGGTCCTTCCCAAAGGCCAAAGCTCCCATGAGCTGGGCACAAAGTGAGCCTTGTGGCACCCCCCTGGCTCCATCTCCTGGGGCACACAGCAGGGCAGGGCTGAAACGAGACAGTCTGAAGAATTTAATGGAAGAAATGACAGAAAAATAATTTTTCCCTAAGGCATTGCTGATGCCGAGGCGGTATTTGTACTAATAGGAATGTGGCAACATACTTTAAAAGAGCTCAGGAAACCAACCCTCTGTGAGCTACCCTGACACTCTGTCTGCCAGGGTCACTGTCCCAAATACAGGGTTTTGTCCTAAAGCTCAGTGTTTAGCCCCAACACACACACACACACATGCACACACACACACACACACACACACACACACACACATCTTCAAGGAAAAGATGCACAGTGAAAGAAGGACTTGCAGAAAATTTTCAAGTTGTATTAGAGTGTCCCACCTTGTGGCCAAGAGGAGTTGAATAGGGGGGAACAATATCTAATCAGAAAGGCAGGTTTACAGTGAAGTAATGGGAGCTCTGCCTTCTTCCTTTGCTTGGGGCTTCGGGAGCCCTAATCAGGGCTATGGTGCTGTAAAACCAGAGCGCAGGAGGTAAGCATGAAAGAAAATGTGTATTACTTAATTTGAGGGCGTTTTACTTACAGTAGCTCCTGGCCCCCTAAATGATGTGTGACATGTGCTTTGCCAAGCTCGTCTTGAAGCTGTGTGGTAGGTACACAGCGTCGAGGCGGAAGGTAGTGAAGCAGGGAGACCAGGCAGGAGGTCACTGCAGTGGTTCTGTGGGACCAGAGGCAGCTTAGCTTAGGTTGTGGCACTGGAGTGGTGGGAGGGGGAGATCCTGCAATCGTTTGGAAGAATTTGCCCTGAAACCAGCAAGACAGAAGCGGATTGGATATTGGATGCCACAGTAGGTAGATACCATGGACGGCAAAGGTTTTGGCTCAGACTCACCGGAAATACAGAGATGGGGACCAGGATGCTGGAAATCTCCTTCTTGCAGTTCTGCCTGTCAGCAGTTTCCCTAAACAACCCCCTGATTGTGGCCCTCAGACCACACCATTCCTCCCCTGGGCCTCACCCAAATGCTACAGCCCCCTGGGTGTGTGACGTGCTCATGCTCAAAGGGAAGCTTGTCCTACCCTCTCTCAGCCTGGACAATGAGCAACTTGATGAAACGAATCTGGGAAACATGAAAAATAGCAACTTGAACCTGCGGTGGATTTAAATTGCTTTTCTCATTCTACCCTGAGCAGAGGACAGATGGGGAAGGGCTGGGCCCTCCCTGCCTGCTATTAGGGAGGAAAGGTGACTGTTAATTAGGGAGTGTCTGTGGGTTCTAAGATGACCTTGGTATGGAGAATGGTTGCAACATATTTTATGACCCTAACAGCTCGGGTGCAATTTACGTTTATTGCTGCTTCTCCTCTCTGTGTCCCCTGGAAGTGGGTTCAGTCAGTGTCACATTCTCCCCAGGGCAGGGCCCCACCTGTTCCCCTCACTGCCCTGTGCTTTACTTGCCATGTGCCCCTGGCAGAGATGGGTAGTTAGGAGCCTTGGGCAGGGAGTGTCCCGTGAAAGGGGGTGGGAGATGGGAAAGAAGATGTATGCTATACATGAGAGATAGAAGAGTGAATTCGAGAGAAAAAATATAAAAAGTAATGGGAGCGTTTGTTTTTCAGTTAAGTGAGGATATGTAGCAGGGTTAAGACCCTCAGTCTAGCACCTTAGGACCCCTGGAGGGCTGCATCGGATGCGGCAGTTCTTCAAGGAGCTTGCAGCCCCACCCAGGGACAATGATTCAAGATGCCATCTAACAGCACAAGACCACGCTAGCAAGTGCTGGGGGAGTCTGGAGATGAAGCAGCTCTTAGAGGCTGCACTGGTTAACCGACGGTGGTTCTCCCCACGGATTCCAGGAGAAAGAGCTGTTTTCTTTTGGAGCCAGCTCTTGGGAGGAGCCCTGGTGTCTACTGTAAGCCTGTCACGGTGGAGCCCAAGGAAGGCTGCATGTCTGGAGACAGACCTAATAGAGAGGCTTCGCTAGTGGGGACACTCCAAGAGTCTCTTCTTCTTTCACTACCCCCTGAACTGTGGCTGACACTCAAGTCCTCGGTGACCATCACTGCCATCCACAGCCCGCATATGTGGAACTAAGCCAAGTTGCTGGCTGATAGAGTTTGTCTCCACCATTTTTTGCCTCTTCAGTGTCAGGGAAGAAGAGGACAGACGGCGAGGAGAGCTGCGGGAAGGGAAGGTTCATTACACAGCCCTCAGAATGCTCTTCCTGCAAGCCTGTCTCTCCTCAGCATCTCACCAGCCCTTGTCTCTCTTCCACACATCCTGCACTCCATAATTGTCCATCCGTCCCCAGGCCCCTCACTAGGAGTAGGATGTGAGTGGCTCCTATCCTGAACTAAGGGGACAAATGAGCAGGAGTGATGGTCCTATAAGGACTTTTGTCCACCCATTCTGGTGGCATCTAAAGAGGAAAGACTCCCAACCTTCACCCTTAAGCAGATCTAACAGTCTGTGGATACCCCAGCGTGATCGAGTGCAGTAGCTGAAATGAAAGTGCAAAGCACTTTAGAAGCAACCAGGAAGAACTCATTAGTCCTACCAGCCTGTGCGCATGTGTGCATGTGTGTGTGTGCATGTGTGCATATGTGTATGTGTGTGTGTGTTACATGTGAGCAGACTGTGAGAAGAGGCAGTTTCACAGAGGATACTTGAAAATGAGTAAAATTTCATCAAGCAGAGAAGCGGGGAAGAACAGAGGCAAAGAAAGATGGGAAGTCAATACAGTCTAGTTCAGTCTCCAAATTCTGTCCTCAGGATGTTCTTGGCTGAATAAATCAGGATGCGCCATAATATGATGGTGAGTGACTATCAGTAATAGCCTATGTCTTATCTATAAAGTCACTTCCTGATGTCACGAGTGATGTGAGCTGGGGGCTTGAGCATATCCTGCCATAGTTGTCTGTATCATTAGATGTGGTTTGAACTTCCTTTTCTCTGCCTTAGTATTATTTTAACTTGGTATGTACCATTAAGTATAGTGCACAATATTTGCTATACATGAAAATTTGGAAAAATTGGTGGCAAATAATCTCTATCAACTCTGGTAAAACCACTTGTGTCTCCCACGAGGTGGCACAGGAAGAACAGGGCACAGTCTCCAACTCTCACACTAGGTTCAAATTTTTTTTTCTTTTTGGTACCTGGACTAGGACTCAGGACCTCATATTTGCCAGGTAAGTGCTTGTGCTGCTGAGCTATATCCCCAGCCCTTCACACTACGTTTAAATAGAAAATTTCTATTGCTGTGCGCATACAACTGAGTCCTCACTCTCAAAAAAAAAGCAAATTCTCTGTAAATAATGCCTGCAGTTATATTTCTTCTGTAACCAATATTTATTTTAGAGAAAATAATAAAAGCATGTGGTTGAAAATTCATTGTGAATAGGAAAATATGGTGAAACTTTCTTCACAGATTAAAACCATTCATTTTAAAATCAGGCCATTTAAAACATTTTTGCTAATTAATTCATTCCTAATTATTCTGGGATAAACATTTCCCCAGTGGGTTTCTGGGATGCCCAAGGTAAACACAACCCAAGTGATGTCATTCCCACGGATTGCTGTCTTGGGAACAAAGTAAAAGTCAATAGTGCTGTGATCCTGGAAGACAAGTCACGGTCATCCCTAGATTTTACCAAGCAATCAACAGTAAAGAAATCTGAATTTACTGATTACAAATAAGAAGGACCTATCCTTTGACTTACATAAGGTAGCACACATTACTTTAAAAACATTAACCAAAAAAAAAACCAAAAACATTAACCAGTACTATACAAGGTTAAAAACAGGAAAAAAAATAAAAAAGAGGTCCTCTAACACCCTTCCCTAACACTTGGCCATTCATAACAGGCCCTATCTAATCTCTGTATAATCACCCAAAACACTGAATCCTAATTATTTTCTTCTTCAGCCGAACCTTGCTCTACTTTAAGGATGAATGTGGAGTGGGTTTTTGATAAGCTGCTGCAGGTGAGGGGTAGGGAGACAGCTCGGTATTCTGCAAATGCAGCTTGTCTTTTCTGGGTGTATCAGACTGGAAATTCCCCAAACTTCTGCCTCACATTTACCTGAACTAATGCAGATGGGCACCCAGTGCTTGGAATAAACACAAGGTCAAGGAAATACATCTTGCAGTTAAGCTCCAATCTTTGGTGTAAAAGCGCCATTCTGTGCAGGCCATGTCTACTGAATGCCATCTTTGTGCCACTCCAGGCCGACCCTGGACTCGCTGAACAACCCAAAGCTTGCGATGCTGGGCCAGTGAGAGGGAGGTCGGGGAGCCGCACCTTAAAAATGGTCCTTTACTGCAGCAAGGAATCCCTGCAGTTTGCAGCCCTGGCAACTTGAGGGCACACATAACTTGAACCACAGTGCCCCCTGGCAACCAAACGGATACCCAGTGAGAGTTTCCCTGAATCGGAGACAACAGTGTGGCTCTCTCTGGTCAATCGCTGCGGCAAACTGATTTCTGCAGCATCCGTCAGCGCATGATCTTTTCCTCCATTCTGTAACCTTTGGATGCCTTTCACCAGAATTCCTGGAGTTCTTGTTTCCTGAATCACATCTCTGGAACCCTCAAGGGAGAGGCCCACTGCCTGCTCCTAGCTACTGCCTGGAGGCCCTGAGCACAGATTTTAAACAATTTTACTTACAGGAAATTATCCCGCAGGGATGCGTCACTTCAGCATTAAATTTTATTACCTACGAAAATGATATGACTTTTCCAGGGTCTAATCCTTCCTAACTGACCAGAGCAAGAGCTCTCAGAAATCGAAATCCAGAGAAGCCAGGCCACAGAGGCTCAGCTGGTCCTGGTAAATGTTACTTTGAAACAGAATTAAATTTGGAGAAGTTGTGTAGATCAGAAAGTGACATTTTCTGTTTGTTCGTGGGCATGTGCACACGCGCACACTCACATACATTCACACGCTCACATGCACAGTATTTATGGAAAGCTCATAGATTCTTACGACGAATCCAGAACTGTGCTAGGAATTTAACTGTTTAAATTCACACAGTAGCTCTGCTGGGTAGAACTGACCTATTACCCCATAGAGAGTGGGATCCGGAAGCGTGAACGCCTGGCAGAGGTCTTGTAGCAAGGTTCCTGGCATGAGGTCTTCAGAGGGAAAAGAAAATGTGGAGCTCTTCAAGGTTTCCGATGTTTCCATTTTACTGAGCTTGTACAGTAAGATGGTGAGAAATTTATACTGCAAAGGAAAGGTATTAAATGACAAAAGTTCTTTGACAAATTTTTCCTTTGCAATATCAGAAATATCCAGCAGGCTGTACTCCTGAATCAGTTTTCTAATTGAAACTCTAAACCTTTAAACTGAATTTTTTAGTACTTCAGTTTGTATTTTTATGTTGTTTTAAGTCAAATCTACAACACCATAATTTATAAACTTCAAAATATATGCCTGAAAGTCAAAAGTAAATATTGTTTGTAATCTTATAAATACGTATAATTTTCCTGTTTTAGTGGACAAATGAAAAGTTTAATTTAAATTTTAAAATCATACAGATAAATTCAATGCATGTTTATCTTCTAGAAGCTGGACACTAATTTTATTGTAATCAATAATAGTAGCTGGGTGTGGTGGGGCACACCTGTAATCCCAGCATTAGGGAGGCTGAGGTAGGAGGATCTTTGTGAGTTCAAGACCAACCTGGGCTACAAAGGGAGCTCAAGGCCAGCCTGAACTGCATAGGGAGACCCTGTCTCAAAAAGACAATAATAATAATAATAATAATAACAGTAATATAAGCTGGTGTGGTGACGCACGCCTATAATTCTAGCACTTGGGAGGCTGTGCCTGAGTTCAAGGGCAGGCTGCACTACATAGTGACAACCTGTCTCAACCTAAAACAAACAAAAATAATAATATCCTATAGTCACTGCCCTTCACAAAGGAAAATGCTCTTTTTAATGTATTGGTTTCAGGACCTTAACTGACTTTTCTTTTAGATTAAAATACTACTCTATTAAAATTGTTTGTAAAAATTATTGATTCCACAGCGAGGGGCAGAGATTTATTTTTTTTCTTCCCCTGGTTTTTACTATAACCTTTGCCTAACTTGCAGAAGTATGATTTAGTTTGTCTTTAAATGTAGTCCAGGCACCGTTACTTCTAAAAATCTACGACAACTGTTCTCAGAATGTGGTCCTCCACCAGCATCAAGGTCACCAGGGACCTTGTTAGGTAAACGCCAAGGCCCCCTCCAGACCTACTGATCGGAAACTCTGGGAGCTGGGTGCAGTGCTTTGTTTAAATAAGCCCTTGGGTTGATTCTAACAGGCTTAAAATTGGAGCACCGCTGACCTAAGATACTTGTTAAAAGTACAGATTTCCAGGCGGAGGATATAGCTCAGCGGCACAAGTGCCTGACTGGCAAGCTCAAGGTTCTGAGTTTGATTCCTGGTACCAAAAAAAAAAAAAAAAAGTATAATTTTCCAATCTTTATCCAGACTAGGTCAGATCTCTAGGGTGTAGGAGACTATATTTTTACAGATATCACACAGAATCCTAGGTGCACAGGAATTTGAAATCTTCCTTGGTCCCTACGGTACAACGTGAGGGACAAGGAAGGATCCTGTCCTCAACATTCCTAGATCAAAAGTGAATTAATTTTGCAGAATGAAGCAAGCTCTCTCCACTAGTTTCTAAATTCATTAAGTCACAGATGCTTCAGGGTAAATTTATTTTGCAAACAAAGTTAATTTTACCCTAAGAAGAACAAGAGAAGAAGTATGGGCTAGGAGTATACAGCTCAATAGTAGAGCACTTTCCTGCTGTGTCCAAGTCTCGGGGTTCAACCCCCCCCCCCAGAGAAAGAGAGAGAGAGAGAGAGAGATTACACAGAGCCTGAAAAAGTTTAATTTAAATATCTTTGCTTACATAACCCAAGATCTGATTCATAGTACCTCACATCACTCATAAGTGGGATATTACTGTCTGTATATTATCTTTAGTGTGACTTCCTTTATCAAACACCACCACACCTGCCCCGACTGCCCAAAAGCAGACCTTGCACAAGTGTACTTTTCAGTAATCAAGACACACACACACACACACACACACACACACACACATACACACTGTACATACAGGTCATGTTTAGGTGTTCATTGTGTGATTTGCTTTTTAGTGTAACAAGAGCCTATGTATTTAGGCCCGAAAGAATAACAGTTAAGTGGGAAAATTAATTTTTTTTACTTTATCATATTATTTCAACTTTCTTCAAACAATATATGTCCAGCTTATTAACCAAGCTAAGCTCTATTCTGATAGGAGTGGCTTTTGAATGCTTTACAATAAATACAGATACCACATGGGTGAGTCTCAAAAAACTCATACTGGGTGAATGGAACCAGACATATTGCCTATTCTATGATTCGATCTATGGGAAATATCCAGGAGGGCAAATCCCCACGGGTGGGAAGCAATGTAGTGGCCGTCAGGAGGTGGGCAGGGTGAGGGGCACTGAATGCTTAATGAGGTCAAAATTTTCTTGCAGGGCGATGAAAGTGTTCTGGAACCAACTAATCATGGCGTAACATTACGAGTACTGCACTGCTAAACTGTGCTTAAAATGGTCAAAAATAGTACATTTTATGTTATAAATATTGCACTACAATTAAAAAATACACAGAATAGAGTGGACTAGACTCTCCGCTCCTGGGATGGAGATTGACAGCACTGGGGGTATAGGAGGAAGCAGTGCAGAAGGAAATTCCAAGATACACCCCATCACGTGGTGCGGAGTGACACTAAGTTTGGAAAATGTCAAGTTACAGTTCTGACAGTCAATTCTCACTTTAGCAGTGCTTTGACTTGCCAAAAATAAAATAAGGCAAAACAAACAAAACCTAAGGTCACCTATGATCAAACAAACACTTGTAATCAAACATTCACAACCAAGCCGTGTCCAAGGGCAGCTCGGGGCAGGCTCGGGCGACAGTCCCAGCTGGCTCCTCACACAGAGACACGGGATGGGTGTCAGGACTTCCTGCTCCCCTGGCCCCTGCCACCCAGGGTTTGCCAGAGCAAATAGGGCTCTCTCCCGTGAAAGAATCTGAGGCCAGGGGTTTGTTTTTAGACAGGCATTAATTTAATGACCGTCGCTGTCTCTGACTATCCATCAAGTCTGCTTGTTATTCTCACTCTACTTCTTCAGAGAACTCAGATACTCGCAGCTGTGACCTCAATTCTTGCCCTTTTCTTTTCCCTCCCACTGCCCGGACATCAAATTGCCCTCTTGAAACATTCGCCTTATCCCATCACGTGTAGGTGAAAAACTGAGGGTCTGCAAGCTTCCTCTGGGAAACCTAAGGAAGGCTGTACACTGCTTTGGAGAGAGACAAAATGATGTCTGCTGGGGCTTCCACAGGGCAGCTCTTCCTAGGGGTGCTTTCGTGAAACTCTGACACCTGCGCCACCCATTACCGTGCTCATAACATTCATGTACCTGATCCAGAGGAAACGTGGCTGGCGCTGTTTATCCCTGTTACTTCCTGTCTTGAAGCAAAATACCAGGGCTTCCTGCAGCCCAGAGAAGTAAACGTCAGCTGGGGAGAAGCCTTCATTTGGAGAATTTATCACAAAGTGTATTTCTAAAGATCAATATTAAGAAAATGGAAGTGCTGCTTATAAAGGGGAGCATTGGTGGAAGTAGGTATTTCCAAAAATTGGTTTTAGGTACATCCATGAACATGTACCTCTCCATTGTGGTCTCCTGTCTTTCTGTATGACTGTTCTAATCAGTGTGTATTCATTAAACAGATCTTTGTGCTGTTACAGAGCATAAGCTAAGAATTTGATATAGTGCTAATAAAATTTAAAATTTTTTTAAAAGCCTGCCAAATGGGTAAGATGTTTGCCCTATATTAGTGACTATCATTTTGATGTGAAACCCACTTTAATGAATACCTGACAAAGAAACCTTTTAAAGGAATGATTATCTTTGACATGAATATATTCAGTTACTGTTTATACAATGAGATCTTAACTAGCTGGTAAAAGTGGCACAATATTAGGACGAGTATAGAAAACACTACATAAAGAAAATGTAAAGTCTGCCTGAGGAGTTAATGACTAATTCTGTTATCTGGGTCTGCACTTTGGTGATAATTTCTCTGAGAAAAGCTTATGTTTATGGCATTGTGGGTGCAAGCCGTACGTTTGAATTATACCCAGGGTCTTATTAATGCTATGTGTAAAATTATAGAACTTACCAAAGCAAGAAAGCTTTGTTTGCATTCTGCTTTCAGATACAAGGCAAGGTAATTACAATTTATGACCCAGTGACTACATTTTATGTCTTAGAATGACATAATAAGAAGAAAAATAGAAAGTGTTTGCATGTGAATGTAGAGAAACTTCAGAATGAAGACCTTAATCCTATAAGCATGCATCACTCATCTTTGGATGGTATGTGAAACCACAGGCAAGTAGCTCTTCTATTAGACAGTGGTCTAACTGGGTTCAGGGAAGAGGGATGAAAAATATATAGAGGTTGCAAAATATAAGCCATAAATGACAGGTTAAATTATTCATTATTAGCCTGAAGAAAAGAAGGCCAGGTTGTGGATTTGTGACTTCTCACAACTAAACAACCAATACTTATATAGGCAATCTGTTCACTGTTCTTCATTTCTACTGCAAAGAGCAGCTTAAACTGGTTAAGCAAAAGAACATTCACTACGTGCCTAAAAATAGCCACAGGAAGCACGAAATAGCTCTTCTCTGAGTGTCTGAAGATAGAGAATATGAGCCTAGAGGTGAAAAGGTCTTTGGTGGCCAAGGTATGAATTATATGCTTCTTGGCAGTCAAACGATTCTGTGGAAACCTCGTCCCTAAAATAATGCAGTTCTGCCTTGTCCCCAGCAGGTGATGATGTCCTTTGTGTTCCGTGTAGACTAGGTGTTTTCGGTGTTGACTCTCACTAATCAGGAAGTTCCCACGGGTATTTGTGAACCGCAAAAGCGGAACCAGGAGTCCTTTGTGACTTCCAGTTAGTCATAGAATGGAGGAGGGGGGGGAGTTGGGGGATGTGGACAGAAGAGTTGGCAAATGGATAAGAACACAGCACACAATTAAAATAATTGTACTTTAGAAATAATTTATTAAGAATTAAAAGCAGTGATTCTCAATTCTGGCTGCAATTAGAATCATTTAGGAAAAATGTTAACTCCCATGCTTGAGCTCCACTGGCCTGGGGTGGGACCCTGGCACATGTCTGTCTTAGGCAGACTACCATCTAGCACTTTTAAGACTCTGCAATACTCATACAATTAGACAGAGTGTGCTGATTCTAAAAATCGGCAATTGCTTCACAGTATTTTTTTAAAAGCAGCAATTGCTTCAGAGTATTTTCTGAATACAAGACACAAATTAGTATTTTCAACTGCCCGTCTGCACATGGCCCCTGGAGACATGTGACCCTGTAGCAGCACCAGAGTGAGAAAAACACAGAATCTGGGTTCCATTTCCTGGTGAGGGGCTAGTGCCCTTCCAGGTCTCCCGGTCTCCAGTTTCTCTGGAAATGTGATGATTGTGTAGATTTGCACAGGAATTTGTACTTGAAACACATTTTCCAACTCTAAAGTTACAGAAGCCGGCTTATAATAAAGGGGAGCAAGGCATCTTACTAATGCTCTGTGGTGTCTTTCTGATAAACAACCTGAAGTAATTTCTTTAAGCCAACTCCTCAATTAAAGGTAATATCACTGCTGTTTCCACATGTAAGTCAGGAGACGTTTATTTGAGCATCACGGTGTGTTAGGCCCTGTGCTGGGTTCTTTGATGACGCCAAGACAGGGAGACGCATCCTGTTCCGAACATGCTCAAGGCTCGGTAGAAAAGACAAAGTGGAGTGGAGCGATGGAATCCAAGTTCTCTCAGGCTCCAAAAGAAACAAGCCTTTAGATCAACACTCCCAAAACGAGAGCACCAGCCCTCGGGGAAGAAGTGTGAGAAATCTGTTCTTTTACCAAACATGCTTTAAAAATAATTTGTGTAATTCCCCCCAAAATATTTCTGAGCTACTTTCTGTACTGTGCTTGAGTTACTCCTGAACTTGGAGTGAAGCATGTGGTGTCGTGGCTTGTTTTTTGCTGTGCTCTGGGGAACTGAGGGAGTGTTTGTGCACACATCGAGGCTGACGCAGAGAGAGCACAGCAGCATGGAAAGGCTTCTACAGGATAAGAGGAAATCCACTGTGAGGTCTGGAGCGTAATATCCAGATCAGGATGGCCTGGTGAGTGTCCAGGACGGCTGTGGGTAGCGAGGGACTCAGCTGCTAGGAAAAGCTGCTTGTTACTCTTAGAATCTTCTGTGTTAAAGGTAAACAGATATTTATTTATTCTGTAAGTACTGAGCTCCTACTGTGTGCCAGATGCTGTTCCATGTGGCAGGTCTGCCCAGCCATCTTCCTGTTATTGTACCCTTACACTTCCTCTCTTCAGGAGAAGGAAGGTTCTCTCCCTGTCCCTGTCCCTGTCCCTCTCCCTGTCATTCACCCTCTCTCCTCTCTCTTCTCCCTCTCTCCTCCTCTTCTCTCCTCTGCCCCCTCCCC
>NW_004955403.1:8357774-8369000 GCF_000276665.1 Chinchilla lanigera
CTCTCCCTTTCCCTTCCCCTGTTAATCTCTGTTCTTTCCCAGGCTTTTCTCACTCTCACCCCCAGGATGAGACAATGGGAACATCCAATGCATCACCTTCATGGAGAAGGTTGCTATTTAGTCTCAGGGCATAAGGCCATGGTTTTAATTTAAACAGCACATTTCAAAGCCCTGATTTTTCAAACAAAACTAAACTAAAATGAAATAAAATAAAAAACAGAACAAAAGACCACATTTGGGTTGTTAACTGCCCATGCGGGGGAAAACCATTCCTAGATCCAGTGTGATGTTATGAAAAGGCCAGGTCTGGCCCATTAGGAACTATTCTAGCCTTGGCAAGGAGAAAATCTGCATGTAAAACATATGTACTGTACATATTGCCTGGGAAGAGTACAATTTTCAATGACAAAACTAAATCCACATTTAGGACAAAAATATTTATCTGCAAGGGCATATTTCTACTAAAGAGCAGAGTTTAGATGGGTCAGTGTCTCATTTACCATTTCTGTCTGAAGCACTAGCTTCCAGTTTCCTGGGGACTTACAATTTTTTTCCAGAAGAACAATAGCTGGTTATTATGCTAATGAAAGTATGCTTCTGACTTTCCTAGTGTGAAAGAGTCTGTTCCAAAGATGAAGGAGTGTTTCACTCCTGATGCATTTCAACTGCTGTGAAAAGCAAACTTGATTTCGTTTGACACCTGTGACGGGGGTGAGTATGAGGACCTGCAGGAACAGGTAGAAAAGAACCTGTGGGGGGGCTTCCAGTTTGTGGATGGCTGAGGATGGGTGGGGGCCAGGGCTCTGGGAAGGAAGGTGAGGAAGGAGGGACCCAGACAGAGCAAGGGGCACCTCAGGAGGGTAAGTGAAGGTGAGGTGACATTCTGATTGAGTCATGGAGGGGTGACATTTTGGTTGAGTAGTTTTGACATTCACACCTACTTCATGGTTTTAAAAAACCCAAACTCTTGATTGTTCATTTTTTAAAATTACCATATAATTTGTAGGAAATTCTTTTTTTTGAAATGTGCCTTACAAATTTTTTTCTTATTAAGTTTATGTGTACAGTTTAGAGATACATAATGATCACGTTCATCATACAGAATACAGAATTCATACCTGCACATGATACATCTTGATTCCTCTTTGTTTCCTAAGCCCCTTCCTGCCCTTCAACCCCTATTTCCATCCTTATTTGCAAAGTTTATTTCCATTTTATCTTCTTTTATAGATTTTTCTTTCCCCTTCCTTCCTTTCCCCCTCCCCTTCTGTAGTTCCCCTTTATTTTGAACAGTTCCTTCCTATTTCACAACACCTTTTGTATACTTTGGTCCTTATTTACACTTTCAGTATCTCACACCAGAGAAACAATGTGATATTTACACATGTGTATCTGATTTATTTCACTTAAGAGTATGGTCTCAAGGTGCATCCACTTACCTAGAAATATCTCATTTATCCTTTCTGGCTGAGTAGTACTCCATTTGATTAAAAAAAATCACCTTTTTTATCCATTCCTTGGTTGATCATTTGGGTTATTCCAAAGATTTAGCTATTACAAAATGTGCTGTTACAAACATGGGTGTGTATATATTGCTGTGGTATGATATTTTTAATGTTTTCAGAAAGATGCTTAGAAGGGAATAGCTGGGTCAAATGGAACCTCTAATCCTACTTTTTTGAGGAATCTACATACTGATTTCCACAGTGGTTGTGCCAGTATACACTCCCACCAACAGCAGAGAAGGGTACCTTTTTCCCTATAGCCCCTCCAGCATTTGTTATTGGTTGGTTTTTTTGATAATAGCCATTCTTTCTGGGGTGGGATGGAATCTCAGTGTTATTTTAATTTGCATTTCTTGGATGACCAGTGATGGTGAACATTTTTCACGTTTGTTTGCCATTTGTATTTCTTCCTCTGAGAAGTGTGTATTCATTCATTTTTGGGTTGGGTCTTTAAAAACAGTATGGTACTGGCAAAAAGACAGACCTGAGGATCAGTGGAACAGATTAGAAGATGCAGAAGCAATTCCAGATACACTCAACCACCTCATCTTTGATAAAGGGGCCAATCAAACTCACTGGAAGAATGATAGCCTCTTTAATAAATGGTGCTGGAAAAACTGACTATCCACACGCCAAAGATTAAAACTAGACCCATGTCTCTCACCATGCACTAAACTAAAATCAAAATGGATTAAAGATCTAAATATTAGAACAGAAACACTAAATCTGCTTGAAGAGATAACAGAACTCTTAAAGACATAGGCGTAGGCCACAATTTCATGAACAAAACCCCAATCTCATGGGAAATCCTACAAAGAATCAACAACTGGGATCTCATTCTACTAAAAAGCTTTTGCACAGGAAAAGAAATTACTCATAGAGTGAAAAGACAACTCACACAGTGGGAAAAAATTTTAGCCAGTTGTCCTTCAGGCAAAGGACTAATATCTAGAGTATATAAAGAATTGAAAAAAAAACAGGCATTCTTACCCTCTATCCTATTTTAAATTTAAAAAATGGAGAAGGTAACTAGGGAGAGATGTTAGATTGAGATAATGAATTATACACTATATCAAAGACAATAATTTGTAGATTGTGTCAGAATGGACATAAAACATTGCATTTCCTAAGAGTTTATCATGATGGCTTCTTTCTTCATAGCTAATATATTCCTACTGTAGTAGGTAACCCATATACATTTGATGAATAAATGAATGAATGACTATGGGGTGTGAATGCATTTAATAAACTTCTTCAAATAAGTGCCTTATTCAACACCCAAATAACAGACCCAACTACCTTCATGAAATAATCTCACTTATATTATTTCATTTAATAATAATAACTCCTGAAGTATATAGTTTCTATTTTATACACATAGGGACCCAAGCTCTGAGTAAATATGCAAAGGTTAGAAATGAAAAGCAAAACAACACTGGGTCTGGAATCAGGTCTCTTGTTTCTATTTCATTCATTCATTAAGCGAACGTGTCTGAGGCACTGACCATGAACCATTCTTTTTTTTTTTTTTTTTTTTTTAGGCATGATTTTGCTATGCAGTTCAGGCTGGCCTTGAACTCACTATGTAGCCAAGGCTGGCCTCAAACTCATGGTGATCCTCCTGCCTCAGCCTCTCAAGTGTTGGGATTCCAGACATGTGCCACCATGCCTGGCTAAGGCAAACCTCTTAGAGCTTCCAGTGATACAAACAGCTCACTGCATCACACAAGCCATAAATTTGCTACCATTCTAGAGCATTAGTCCATGGTTTATCCTATTGAAACCTCAATCTAAGCAAACTATTGCTGAACACTGAGTCACGTGAAGACAGTTACTCAGAAAATAGACCCTATTATTTGCTACAGCCATTTTATGAGCTGAATTAAAAGTTTTCTGTATTTGTCATAAGAGAGGAGTTGTTTAGGAGTTACGACGGACCCGTGGAATGTCAACCGGTTCGAGTCTGGGATTGAGCTCAGAAGCCTTAACCACTAAAGTTGTTGTTCTGGATGTGCCCTTTCACCCCAACCTCTCATACCATTTCAAAAAAGTTTAAAGCTGAATTATAAAGCAAACGTAGTGCAGTTCATCAAAGTCTGCTTTTCCTCCTGATGACTACTGTGCTGTTTTTGGCTCTTTGTAGTGCCCTAGGCACATACTTGCTCTGCTCTTTGCTTAATCCAATCTGGGATACCAGATGTCTATCTGTGCATTTCATTTGGCATTGGGCCCTGCTTGTCTCTTTGTCCATTAATTTGAAAACAAGGAGCAGCTAAGCTTCTAGATGAAGGCTATAAATCTATTCTCCAACCAAAGAGATTATAGTCTCATGTTTTCAGAGTAAGTCAAGAGAAGCTACAGACAGTTTTCTGCTCTCACTCCTGGTGGCTGGGACAGCTGGTTTGGTATGGTATAAAATGAGTATCTCCCCCATCATGCCATTAGTGTGCCATGGAAAGCTTGTACAAAAGATTATGGTCTATATATTTGGGGATAGGAAATTTTGACACTTTTGAAGGTAAAATATTTGAAAAGTGTTCTTGTTGCCTCCTTAGAAGTCAACTATTTTGAGATAATATTACTGTAGCTTTTAAATTTGAGGCTTCATTAATTATTTTTAACTCAGTGTTAGGAACTACATAATCTAATTGCAACCTACCAATAAATCTCTCTACTCCTTTTTAATGAAATATATTATACACAATTTGAAATATATAGTTAATTAGTAATTAAGTGGCAAGGCCGCTAAACAGCTAAGACCCTACTGTATAGATAAAAACAGATAAATCCTGAGTTACAAATTAAGTCCTGAGTTAAATTTCTTTTCTTTTTTGAGGGTATGGAAAAATCAGAATACAAATTTCTTAAACATCAGAATAACATCTGCAAGAAATGCAGGTGTTTTCCTAATATTGGGCATACAAAGTTTGGTTTGAAATGCTCTGAACTTTAAGGATACTCTCTTTGAAGAGTAGCCTGTTTTTGGTTGTTTTACTTTTAACATTTTTTTCTTTCTTTGTCAAAGATTCTAATGATATGAAAGTATAAAAGTCACTGGATTTTCCTCAGTTTCTTCATCTATAAAATGGAATGCTCATACATAAACTCCCATACACACACAAATACACACATTTCATTGTGGTTAAATCTCAAGCTCTGGAACAAGACAGGTATGGCTGCTGTTCTGGTTCTTCATGTCCTAGCTACATGGCCTTAGGTAAGTCATTTCCCTGACTTCAGTTTCTTTACCCATAAAATTAGGATAATAATAACAGCTACTTTTAGAAGTCTTTTAAGAATAAGATGAGATAATGCCATTGAGTATGTAACAAAGTGTTGGTACTTTGGACATTGTATATATTCCATAAATAAATCCATCCCTTTACAGATTCATGGTGCTACATGTTTTAATCATGTCACTGTCAACAGTGAAGTTCAAGTGAGACCTCTGTTTTCTGCCTTAAAAGTAATTTCCTTCCCCCACATTTCCCACACAGCACTTTGTTCACTCTTATCATAAACTAGCATCTGATCTTCATAGTTAAAAATCTCTGTGAATAGAGATGGTTGAGCTGTCTTTCTCATTAGGTTGTAAACTCTGGAGTGTAGGATCCATATATTTTACATAATTGGATCACCAGCTTCAATTACATTTTATGCATATCATTACAATATCAGCAAAGATCAAATTTCAGGCAACAGTGCATTCTTGTAATTCAGATGTGCCACTGTATTGAATGATGGAACAATAAGAAGGTGTCACCTTGTCTCCAGTTGGTCCAGTCTTGGATGAATACTAGTGGGAAATCCTCCCCAGAGCTGCGGGGGCTTTGGGGTGAGAGTCTTCCAGGGGTGGAAAGTAGAATGGCTTTATTGGTCTCCTGAAGAAAAAACATTGCTGGGACTCCTGATGCTAACGTGGTTGTCAAGGTCCTGAGTCTTTCTAGAATTGAGCCATCAAATCCTCCCTTCCCCATTCACTCCCTGTCTGTTTTCCAAAGGACATTTGTGATAGGAAGATGAGCCCTGAAATTTTGGCTCTAAATCCTCTCTCTTCTAGTAAATGTTCCCTTTTAAACACAGTGTTCCCACACACACACACAACCACACATAATTACACACACAGTCCTCCTCCATCAGTGTTAGTCCTGACCTGAACTAAGATTGGACTCTTTACAATGCCACTTTAATAGTATGGAAGTACAAGGAAATAAAATTAGAAAAGAATGTCATGTGATGTGCCTATTATAATGCAGAAGTATATCCATTTCACAAGTGGGTGGTATTTTACATGACCTTTTCATATGACTCGAGAATAATGGTTGCTTAAGACCTTTGATGATTTTTCTGTAGTGTTCTGGAGAAAAATTTTAGAGATAAGAATAAGTCAGTCAAACATCTGAACAAAATTTGGTCAACTCAATTCACCAAAGTGAATCAGGCAGTATTTGAGATATGTAAATGAGCAACAGGACCTACATTCTTATTCTCCAGAGAGGCCGTAATTTAGCATCCTTATTTTTGCCAAAGTATTTCTTTAATGATCCCATTATATAGAGAGTACTTGATGGGATATAAAGCTAGTTAGGGAAACATTAACAACCTCTTCAAATTCTCTTTTGAAAAAAATTAAAACATATACATAAAAAAATTACATGCTAATTTCCAAGAGTTCCTTTTGATAAACAGCATAAAAAGCAATAAATATAAAATCTGTTCAATTAAAAAATTGTAATAAAACCCAATTATCAATATTATCCAACACTGAAAATATTCATGCATTTTAGTTTTCCCTAATAATGGAAACTTCCATTCCTTTGAAAGTGTCAAAGTATTTTAAGTATTAGTCAGTTTGAGGTGTATTTTTTAAATATATGATCCATTTCCCCTGCCTTCTTAAATTATGTTCCACAGACCAAATTTAACACTTTCTTAATGACGTGGGAAGATGACTGTGAGCATCAAACAGTGTGCTGAACTATAAATAGAGATTGTTGGAGGCACAATTTTGAGGATCATTTTTCCATATATTAAATGGGCCCAGAGTATTTTTGGTTCATCTATTTATTATAAATACTATTGCTTTATAACAGCCTACCCTAAATTTAGCATTTACAAAATGGCATTTACAAAAATCATCTTCTCATACTCTCAGATTCTATGGATCAGGAAAGGGCATGCTCCACAACATCTGGGGCCTCAGCTAGGCAGACTCAGATGTCTGAGTGACTTCGATGGCCAGGGCGAGGACAAGCTGGGACTGGAAGCTCTGGCCCCTCGGTGGCATCTCACTCACTTGATTGGTGCCTGGAGTGCAGTTGTTCCAGCCTGGCCTCCGCTGAGACTTTTAATCAAAACACCAGCTGATGGCCTCATCCATGGCTTCTGATCCTCCAAGCATCATGGCAGGATCTAGGATGGAAAGTCCCAGGCAGAGGCTTCCAGAAGGTAAGTGTTCCAAAGGAAATAGAAGCAAGCTTCATGGCCTTTGCTTCTGGCTTTAAAAATCATACAGCATCATTTTTTTAGTAACAAATACTGATCGGGTCAACTCCAGATTCTGGGGTTCAAGTTTGTGACTCCACTTCTTGATGAGGCAGTGAATGTCAAAGTTACATGGGATGGAAAATATTATTGTGACTATCTTTGGAAAGTGCAAACTGTCGGCACCCATTTCTGTTGTTACCGACCCTCCTGTAGGCTTCCCGCTCACTGAAGGAACAGCTTATGGTTTCTGTCCTATAATAATAAGCGAATAAACTAGATTCCAAAACCTGATGCAAACTCTAAGCATGCAGCCAGTTGAATGGGGCCTCTCACCATCTTGTGAATGAGGTGATTGGGCATCAAGACACTGATGCTGCAGCCACTGATGTTCTTCTTACTGTTGTCCGGTAGTACGGGATGGGTGTTGGAGGCTAATCTGTGTCTCCCCAAACCCATACGTTGAGGGTCTCACTCCAAAGGTAACTTTATTTAAAGATGGAACCTTAAAGGAATTAAGATTAAAAGAGGTTATAAGGGTGGGGATGAAGGGTGCTGGCATTAAGGGTGGGTGGTTGCTGGACCAGTCGACTGATTGGATTGGCACCACCTTAATCCCTGTAGAATGGATGCAATATAAGGAATAGAAAGAGGCTGTCTCACTCTCTCTTGTTGCTCTTGCTGTCTTCCACTGCCGTGAAATGTTGTCCTCTGCCATGTGCCGCTCTGCCTTGGAGCCAGCCAAGTATGGACTGAAACCTCCACAAACTGTGAGCTAAATAAACCTTTTCTCCTTTAACTTTGGGTGTTGGGTATTTTGTCTCAGCAATGAGAGAAAAGTAACATAGACCATTCCTGAGGTTTCAGTCCACGGTTGGCTGGCTCCAAAGCAGAACATCATGGCGTGTGTTAGCTACTTTCCCAGCACTGGGACAAAATACCTGACACCACAACTTAAAGGGGGAGAGGTTTATTGTGGCTCATGGCTTGTAGTGGATTCACTCCACAGTGGACCAACTCCAAGACAGAAAGGACATGGTGGGAGGGCATGGGTAGAGGAGAGCTAGTCCACCCATGGCTGTGAGGAAGCAGAGAGAGAGAGAGAAGGGAGGAGTCCGGGGCAAGAATACACTTTTCCAAGCCACCAGTGACACTTCTAACCAGGTTCTGTCTCCTCACAGCACCTTCAGCTACAGAACTCATTAGTGGTTGGATCCACTGATGACTAAAGTGCCAGTCATTTCCCATGAACATGAGAATTTGGGGGACATTTAGATCTAAACAGTAATAACAAGGGCAAAGCCTATGGCAGAGGAAAGCTGCTCACCTCACAGCAGCCAGGAGATAGAACAAGGAAGAGACCAGGAGATTCCGGGCTCCCCCTCCTGAGAGCCCATTGTGGTTTTAATCCCAGCACCCTTCATCCCAGTGTTGCACTAGGAATCAATCTCATACTCTAGATTCAGCCACCTCCGAAAGAATTTATGACCACATGAGGCTTTGAAGGGACATCAAGACATGAACCATAACAGGAACCATGAGCCACAATAAATCATTCCTCCTTTAATTTGTACCTGTCAAATGTTTTATCTCAGTGACTAGAAGCTGACTAATAGAGTGGTGTTTTGTTATTGCAGCCCTAGCTGACTCACATGCTGGGTACAGGACTTCTCAGAGGGTGGCTGTCAGTCTTCCTCCACTACTGCATTCACCCACATCCGCTTTGTTCCCTCTAGATATTCGCACACATTTCTATGGTGCTGCTTCTGTTCCTTCTATCTAGAAAGTTCTTTCCCCCGTTGGGTCTATTAACTCATCCTTCAAAGCACAGCTCAGATGTCATCTTTCTTGTGTTTAACCAACCATCCAGGCAGAGCCAATCATTCCATTCTTGCACACATTCCTGATTGTGTCACTTTTCATGTTAAGTAGTAATGAGCCAGTGCTGAGCAGCCCCCTTGATGTGGAGTGCGATGTCTCAGGGAGTTACTATCTCCTGGTCCTCCCACTATGTGGCCTGACACTTAGTAGGTGCTCAATATTTGTTTGCTGATTGATACATGACACTAGAAATCTCTAAAATGTAAGAACTGGAAGGCAATTGTCTTCATCTGTTTTCTATTGCTATAACTGAATAAAAAAGTCTGGATCATGCCTGAGGAAAAGAGCTTTTCCCGACTCTCGGCTCTGAAGGCCAGCAAGTTCAAGGTTGGACAGTCTATATCTAGTAAGGTCCTTCTTGTTGTTGGGAACATGGAGATTTCCAAGGTGGCACAGGGTGACAGTGAGTGAGAACGAGTGAGTGTCCTAGCCCAGGTCTTTCCTCCTCTTTTTATGAAGTCACCAGCCCATTGGATTTGGGCCCCACCCTGTGGTCTCATTCAACTTTGATGACCTCCCAAAGATCCCACCTCCAAGTTCCAATACCTAATTAAATTTCCACTTTCTCAATACCTCACAATGGAGGATTAAATTCCAACATGGGGTGGAGAAAGGCCACCGGATGATCTAATCCAGATTCTCATTTCCCAAGTGAGGAAAATGCAGTCTGAAGAGTTGTTTCAGACAGGTTTCAAGGGAAGTCACTACCACTCCCCAAATTAGTACAAAAAGGCATCCTGAAAGGTAGTAATTTTAGGAGATGGCTGAACAATTGAAGAAGCATGAGCTCATAGAGCGGAGAGGGGCAATGTGTGGCACACACAGGACGGAGCATGAGCGGTTTGGAGACAGGATGAACCAGGTGCACACACTGAAAATACATTACTGGGGTTGGGACCGTTTGCTCACAAGTCTTTAAAACAGCTATAGGCATTATTGTTTTCACTTCAGTGACTCCGAGTTTTCCCGCCCTAATTTTGATCCATAGGTTAGAAACAAGTTGAAGCTTCATTTAAATGTGGACCCCTTCATCTTCTGAGTGCAAGGGGGTTGTGCCACATTCACAGTTCTGGGCTTTGGTAACTGCAGAAAAGTTAAAATAGTAGAATCACATCTCCCCTCTTATCTCAGTTTCCCACCTAATCAGTCTTTGAGTTAGAGCAAAGTATCGGGTACCATGTTACAAATTATTTCCCTGACAAACTGCCAGAGAAAAACCAGCTGCTGTCTTTCTTCCCTTAAGCATCTTTCCTCAGAGACACTTTCCATTTGACCTGCAAGGAGGCTTGTCTTGTCCCTAACACACTGTGACAATTTGGACTGTAGAAAATAATATATGAAAGCATCCATTGTCTTCTGTTTTGGGGTTGCCTTTCCACCGCTAGATATAATAAACCAAACAACAGAACAACAGAAAGGATGCTGTTAAGGTTTGTGTCTAGCTGTCCTCCAAAGCCTCAAGCAATTTTAGATGGGGCTTTTTCAGAGGTGGCTGAACCTAGAGTATGTGACTGATCCATGATTCTCTTTGCTCTTGTTGCTTTTGTGTTTTCTGCTGCCGTGAACTGTTGCCCCTCTGCCATGTGCCACTCTGCCGTGGAGCCAGCAGATTATGGACTGAAACCTCTACAGACTGTGAGCTAGATAAACCTTTCCCCTTTTAACCTTGGGTGTCAGGTATTTTGTCTAAGCAATAAGAAAAGTAACTAAGACCTATGCTTAAAATCTCATGTTTTCGTGATGGAGAGAATGATGGTAACATTATCAACACTTAGTTAACAACACTCTGGGTCTTTGTGAGGCTACTCAGATTGATACAATAAAAAGCTAGTGCGATGCCCCACTTTTTAAGAGTGCCTGCAAAACTGCAAAATAGTTATAAATACTAGTCAGCAGCTTCACCAGGCACCAATCATTTCCAGGAGTGTGATCTTGGAATAATTCTTTTTTTATTTTTATTTTCATTTTTTTATTTTATTTTGAAGAGTAGTAAATGAGAAACAAAGAACTAGAACAGTAGCAGCATACCAGTATCACAAACATAAACAATAAAAAACTGACAAAACAACAATGAAGACAAAATCAAAACAACGCAAAAAACAAAAATGATACATGACCTCAAGAAAAAATGATAGAAATTTACAGTGATTGCTAAATTACATACTGTTATCTTCAGCAAAGTTGCTCAGTTCATTAGACATAAGAATGTAAGATTGATCAAACCATCAAAGGCAGTAACAAGTAAAAAACAATACAAATAATTAAAAAAAATTGGAAATGATGCAGAGCTTCACCATACAAAATAGTAGGAGTTCAGCAATGGTTCTTATACTCTATATTGCTTTCAGATCAATCA
>NW_004955403.1:8370665-8441020 GCF_000276665.1 Chinchilla lanigera
ATACTTATAAATATTTTATATATATAAGAGAATATAGGTGATTGCAAAATTTTACAAGCTTTTTTCTAATGGTATCGGGGAGACCATTTCAACATGGAAAAGCTGTGGTGGATACATTTTTTGGCAGGAAATATACATTTTAAAAACACCAGTGGTTCTATAAAGCAAAAAGTATTTCTCTTAACAGTCATGCACAAGTTATCAAGCTTCAACTTGGGATCAGCTACACGTACGAATTTCTGAATTGCTCCTGAGAGAAAAGACTGAAAACGTAGTTTCCATCATCCTTTAAATAGCTTTCTGCGTTGAAGAGCATTATAATTAAGCTGCATCAAGTGTCACAGCAGAGAAGCTTCTAAATTATGGGTCTGAATGGGGGCGAGAAATGCTATTTGATTGCTTGACAATCAAAACCAGAAGACATTCACATATGCATAACCCAGACTTACTGTAATTATATCAGATGCAGAAGTGGGAGGAATAGGAGTAGCTTTGAATTCAGTAATCATTTGTTTATCTTTCTTTCAAAAATAAAACTATTCATAAATAACTCCAAGAATGCATACTGGCAGAGTGCTTTTGTATGAGAACAGACATATTAGCAAGTAATGGTCCTTTCAGTGTGTCCTAGAAATAGGTTGTGAAAAAAAAGAGCATGGATACTCTAAAAGGATACTCAAAATGTAGAAATCTAAACATTTAATGACCCATCTAGTACTTTACTTCAAACACTTCAAATGTCAGAAGTGACGTTTGTAATGGCTCTGAAATCCACTTGCACAGTACTTTGGATTCCATTTCACCTAGATCTCTGCTCTCTTGAAACTCCTTGTTCCCTCCTAATGGGTAGGACATGCTATCAGAACACTGCTCAGACAATTCAGAACTTTCTTTGCTTCCTAAAGAAGCCCAAAAGATGGCTCTTGGAAAGAAGCGGAGAATTTAACACCAAAGCAAAGTGGTTGGTGCCTGGTAGGTGAGATTTACAGAACAGCTGTTGGCACATGGCTGGGAAACATTCAAACCTGAACACTGACAGGCTGAAAAGGAAGATAGCACATTTTTCATGATCCTTCCTTACATGAAAGACAAAGGCCATAAGCTATACATAATGTATAAATTGTATATGTAAACAAAATGGTCTCATGTATTATAGACTTCTGGATTGATCCCTTGAGGCAGGAGATTAGGGCAGGGCAAATTGGCTGAGCAAGTGGGCCTGACCTGTCAATCACAGACGCCTAGAATACATGAACAGAACACAGTTCCCAAACCCTGCTCCTGGAACCAATCAGAAGGTACTATCTTCAATACTTCATTTACAATCTGATGAAAAATCAGCAGGCTTCTGATAGGATGGCCTAGATCCATGTCAGGCTGGGAATAGGAGATATAGAAGATCTCTGTTGTTAACCTCATGGCCACTGTGAATTCTCTCAGTGGCTTGCTCTCACTCTGCAGAGCATACTTCTTTTCCTACCTTACATATATGTAAATCTTTGCTACCTTTTTTGTGTGTCTTGTCCAGTTCTTTGTTCAGGACACCAGGAACCTGGAAAGAATTCCTGGAAAGAGTCTTCAGGACCCCAAAACCAGAAACACCCTCCTTAACACTTAATTTAAAACAGATCTAGTCATGGTAGTAAATGTAGATTTACTTATCACTGTAGTCCTCCCCCTTGACAAAGCCCAGTACATTTCTTCAGATTTCTTGTAGTTTTCTCCTGGGTATTCCTCATTCCAGGTTCTCACTCCTGGCTTAGGGGGCCAATTCACATCTTTTTCATAGATAAATGAGAGAAATGCAAGATATATTTTAAAAAGAGCTGAGTGGTTTAAGAATGGGGTTGGATTTTTTTTTTTTTTTTTTTTTTTGCCACAGGGTTTTGCTATGCAGTTCAGGCTGGCGCTGAACTCACTTTGTAGCTCAGGCTGGCCTTGACCTCACAGCGATCCTCCTGCCTCGGCCTCCTGAGTGGTGGAATTACAGGTGTGTGCCACCATACCTGATGTATGATTCTTGCTAAAGAGGGAGATTTTTAGACAAGTTTACAGAAAAAATATGGTCCTGTAGAGTGGACCTCTAGAATGCCAATCATACAAAGACAGTTTTTGTTGCAGTAAGGGGGAGCTATTTCTGTGGGTCCGAGACACCCAGAAACATTCTTCAGGGACATAGGTTACAGTAAGTCCCTCATCTCTAGGAATGGTCAGGTACTCACTGCCTACATGAATTTGAGATGTTCCGGAATCCAACCCTCAAATGAGATATACACATGAGTAGATTGCATGGCAGGTGATTTGGGGAAAGACTGGTAGGAAACAGGGAGGTGAGACAAGGAAGAGATGCTGGAAGGAAAGGATATTTTGTCACAAAGGAGTCCACTGCGGTGACACAAATTCCAAGCCCTTTTGGCAGTTCTGGGAACCAGTGTAAGATACGGGTCTCCCTTATCCAGCCCAAGTGGGCCAAGGGAGCTGAGATATTGACACACAGATTTCCACCAGTTGAGGTCCAGAGCTATTCTAAGCGTCATTTTAATAGCTTAGTCTGCCCACTGGGAGGGTGGCAAAGCAGGAGCTGAAGGTTCAAGAAGTCCTGTAGCAAGGAAATGCTGTGCAGGCAGCCAGAGGCCGGAGTGGCCCCGGAACTGGTCAGCATGAGAGAATCTATTTGCTCTCCTAACTACAGGCCTGGGAAGGTGCTAGAGGGAACATATTTCATTACGATGACTCAAGGACCGACCCGCACCCACAGACCTATTTTGTTTGTTTGTTTGTTTTTCACTGTGTTTGTGTTTTTAGATTAAATTTAAATGAGCAGAGGCACTGCCACATTCTCTCCAGTTTGCTTCAGACCCCATCACAGACTCCAGGCCAGCTTCACATAGTTATATAATCCCGAGTTTACCGTCCCAAGGGAAATTCAAAGCTAAGATCATGGGAAAGTTGCCATAATCTTGAAGTCCACTGCCGAGTGGTGAATTCTTGGATACTAGGCCAGATGGTCATAAGCCCCCTTTCAGCAACCATGTTCTGTGATTTAATTATGTGCTGTCCTGATTCTGCTCGCAGGCTCCTTCAACAGCAGAGGTCTACAAATACTCTTGATTTATTAAAATGAAATAATGCATTTCTAAGTGCTAGTCAACAGAACAACATTCATGTGTACACAAACGACGACCACCATTATCATGCTTACCATACGAGTGCAAGACATCAGAATAGATTACCCAGAGAAACTTCTTGGAATTCCCCTGGTTCAATTTAGAGTTCACAGTTCTAGCTCAGTGAGTTTGTGAAGACAATTGTGAACACCGGCGCTTGCCCTCTTTGCTTTCCACCAGAAGGAAAGATGGCCTTGGCAGAGAGTATCAAAACCCAAGCTTTAGAAGATTGGCTTTGTTTTATCCTAAGTGCAAGAAGCCAGCCAAAGGTTATGTACCAGAAGATTCCCTCTATGTAACCATCTAGAAAGAACAGAGCTACAGGGAGAGAAAGGAAAGCAGCGGTTGTGGGTGGGGGATGAAGGGGCGGTGGCAACAGTGTTCTGCAGTAGGGTGGACTCTACTATTTACAGTGTCAAATCTGCCCAACTGCACCCTGAGCAAGGGTGAATTCTCTGAATATATATTAAATCCCCCTAAATCTGACTTGTTCAAAAGTTGAAAAACAAAATAATAAAAAGCCCTAAGCTACTCCACACCGTCTCCCTCAGTGCCTCCCTTGGGGTGCTTGTACTCTTGGAGATGCACCCACTAAGGAAAACGTTCAGTTCTCCTTACCCCAGCGTTGCCTCTTGTTTCTGGCCATTTTAAACCATCTGCTCCTTCAGTGTAATTCAGTGGAGCGATGGATGAAATACCAATGAAATAAGATTTATTTTGCTATTGCTCCCAACTTCCTGCTATATCTTTTTACCACTGTTTTTTCCTAGGCAATATTCCACACCTCGCATTTTATCCTCTCAACCTATTTGTTATTTTATTTCTAAAAAGAAGAGATTTGCAATGTCTGTCTATAATTTCCAAGAGAATTTCTGGGCTGTAAGAACCATAATCTGACAGTAGATATATCACAGTTTGGTCCAGCCTGAAGGATTCCAAAATTCTACCTCAAAAACTGAAGGGTTTGTTTTCCCTATCAAATCCACCTCTCTCTTCTTCGAATTCCCCGTGCACTGCACATCCCCAAAGACCTTGACCTGGCTTCTCCCACAGGTGAGTTGCTCTCCGGATGTGGTTTCACCTGGGGCAGCTGCCACAGGTGATAATCTGGGTGCCCGAGCCTTCGGAGTTTCGCCAGCTGACAGGAGGGAGAAGGCTCACACTGCTGTAGCCCTGAGCGGGACAGCACCCCCGCAGCAGGATGTTATGGAACCTGGGGCAGGCACCACTCCTGTCTTCCACTAGGTGCCGGACGGTTTTGATAACCTGAATGACCTCTTCTCCTTTCTGTACCTAGAATTCTCATTTTCTACTTCTTCTGAGTAGCTTGTTCTTGCTCGTAATTTTGCTGCACATCTTAAATTTCTCAATTCATCCCTTCCTTCCCCACCATCCTTAAGGTTTGTGCTAGGTATCCCTTTGTGCTTCGCCCAAAACTTCTGCTCATACCTACCCCAGCCTAACCACTCTGTATTTTAATTGTCTCCTGATTTCTCTGCCTTTGTCCTCCCCAATTCTTTTATTACTGTTGATTTGCTTCCTTATCTAGAACATTATATATTCCTTGTAAATGTTTACCAATGAATAAAAAAGAGTTAGCTCATGCTGCTTTCAGAAGTCTGTGGATCAGCTGGAAATGATTTCAACTGCAAGCCAGAGAAGAGCTTGCTAACTTGTATTGGCTTATGCAGATAGACATTTCTTTTCCTGGTTTAAAAATGTCTTAGAAAAGAGCAGCTGCTGACCTTGGTGTAGAGGAGGAGGAGGTCAGGGCCAGGAGCATTGTGACTTACCTGGTCTTTCCTTCATGATCACAAAGTGTGGTTTTTGAAGCACTTGACCTTTGAGATTAGGTGGAAAAGAATTGTATTAGTTTTCTGTTGCTGCTAAACAAATTGCCACAATTATAGCACCTTAAAACAACATAAATGTACTATTTCACAGTTTTTAAGGTCAGGAGTCTGGTTACTGGTTAACCAAGTTCTCTGCTCAAGAAATCTCCAGACTCTGAATGAAAGTGTTAGCTGGAACCAAACTTCGTCTGAGGCTCAGCGGTCTCTTTCAGGCTTACTGGTTGGAGGTAGAATTTGGTTCCCAGAAACTGCTCCAAGCCAGTTTTCAGCATGGCTCTTGCTTTCTTCTTGGACACCAACAGGAAATCTGCTCTCTTGTAAAGAATTTATGCTTATGTCGGGCCCTCCCAGGATAATCTCCCTTTTGCTTAAATTCAATGGATTGACACAAGTCACTAGATTAGTGACCTAATAGTGGAGATGGTGTCCCATGGCTCTGCGCATGGCCAGGGGATGGGGATCATCCAGCGTCACAGCCTGGGGGTGGGGGTATCTGGGAGTTCTGCAGCACAGGAGCTGTGCCTGTCTCTGTCATCCGGAGAGCAAACACCTTCCTGGAATTCCTCCTTTTAGAGTTCTGGTTATAGCTCATTGGCCAGAACAGTGTCAGATGGCCACCACCGGAGGCAGGGAAGCTGGTAGAGTGGGTATCTAGTTTTTTCAAGTTCTGAGGGGAAGATGAGGAAAGGACAGGAGCTGGAAACAGAGGTTGGATCAATGTATCAACAAAATATACCACAGTCAAATCCCCTAGAAACCTCAATTCTAGAAGGTTAGCTCTGGAAGAGGGCACGAAGATCCTTTAGTATGGCATTTCTATTTTTTAGACAATGCACTAAAGTCCAGAGGACTCATGTGAGGTTCTTGAAGTCACATTATTTGCTTAAGAGCACCATACAAATTTAGCAACCCTAGGATATTCCACTTACCCAGTAGTTTGGTAAATCTCCAGGGAAAAAATGGTATAATACATATAAGCTAGTGAGGGAACAGTCTCCCTTGTAGTTGATCACTGATCTATTTTTCTATCACATGCAACTGGTCTCTACATTCCAATCAAAAATGTATGGGGCCTGGGTAAGAGGGATTACTGTTAAAGCAAATCTGCCTGTGTACAGAGAAAGACACTGATTTCTGACTCAGGAAGTCAGGGAAAACATCAAAGAGGACCTAGGATTTGAGATGGATCTTCAAGAACAAATCAGGTGCAGCATGGAGAGATCAGAGGAGGATATTCGGAGCAAAAGGAAATAGAAACAGGAGTAGAGGACAAACTTGCAGGGAGAAGAGAGGTCAGCTCCGTTTGATCAGGCCAGTTAAGCAGTGAGCTTCTTTATTCACCTAGGAAAGACACAGTGGGGCAGATGGGAAGTTGTGTTAGTTGTCTAGACAGTTCTTCCAACACAGTTTGTAAGGGCAAGTGCAGTGAGCAAGTCTTACCACCTCGCCCCTCAGCCCTGTGACTGGGGCTTGCACATAGTAGACATTCAATAAATGTTTTGAGTTGAATTTGTGAAAGTTTTGGTATAGAAGGCAAAGGAGATAAAGCAACCAGGACCATCTGAGGCTGAGTGAGAGATGGAAAGGAGGCATAAAATTGAAGAGAGCAAAGAGTTCAGTTTGAGACATGTTTAGCTCTAGTTGTCCCCTGGACTCTAGGGACAATGTCACTAATCATGTGAGAGAGACACCTGAGAAGCAGGTAAGCCTGGAAATATACATACTCATGAGCCACGTAATAGCATTTTGGTCAACAGAGGACCATATGACAGTGGCCTCATGAGATTATAACGGAGCTGAAAATTTTCTATGACCTGGTGATGTTGTACCTGTCCAAATGGCACAGTGTGATGCACTGCTTCTGTGTACGTAGGATGCGGGTGTAAACACACCCACTGTGCTGCCATAGAGCACACACAATTACGCGTGGTGCATGATGTTTGATAATAAACAGCTACGTTCCTGGTTTATATATTTACTATGTTTTTACCATTATATTAGCATGTACTCTTTCTACGTACACAGAAAGGGGTCACTGTAAAGCACTGTGTTGTGTTACACTGGTAGTAGCCTCATACATGTCACATTTTTGATGTCTGTCTGTCTGTCTGCTGCATCAGGGATACATGCCTGATTGGCCTAGACTGGTGACGGCAAACCTTTCAGGTTTTCAGTGATAATAAACAGCTAGCTGTGGCATGCGTGCTGTAGGTTTTCCATAACAAGCTTAGACTGCCTAGGTCTGTGCAAGTTTATACTATGATGTCCGAACAATGAGATCACCTGATGATACACTTCTGAGGCTGTAATTCCATCACTAAGCAACATACGACTATATTTTCAGTTTGTAGCTTCGAGGACAGAAAGAGAAGGCAGTGGAATACTTTCATTTAGCCGGAGGAGAAAAACCAGAACAAGAGAATGAGTATCGGTGACACTGACCAGAGGAAAAAGATTGTGGATCCAAGAAGAGATAGGAGTCTAAAAATAGTGCTCAGCAGTTTCTGAGCACGCAGCTTCAGGAGAGAAGGAGGGGAAGAGGCAGCAAGGTTTTTAGGAGTTTGGAGGGAGCTGATGGCTGGTAAAAGCACTGTCAGGAGTCTAAGGATAAGAAGAAACTCAGAAGAGACAGAGCCAAGGGAAGACCGTTAGCTTTACTTGATTTGTAGGATGAGGGCGACTTGAGCGCGGATTCCGTCTAGTGGAAGAGGCGAGAAGAAAAGGAGAACGAGCAGAAAAGAGAAGATCCTGCCGAGGGGAAAGGGAAGGAGACAGGACCCTGGGCGTCCTGAAAGGTGGACTCACAGAGGCAACACACTGTCTGCTGAAAGAGAGAAAGAGGGAGAACGGAAGGCTTCCCTCACCGTCCTCTCTGTTCCTGATGGGCCTTGGAGAACTTCGGGCCTCTAGATAACCTCCTGCGCCTCAGCCTCCACCTTACAATGTCACTGAGCTGGCTGAGCCATAGAGCTCCAGAGCTGTGGTTCTTTGCTCCAGGCATTTCACCCGGGGCACCTCTCCCCGCTCTCCTCAGCCAGTGAATTGCCAACAAGGGTGATAATAGCACTAATACCAGACCGCCTTTCTCACACATTTCAAAGGTTCATCCCAGGTGAACCCCAGAAAGCTACACAGTAAAGAAATCATTTGAATGTCTCTTGAAGGAATGAGATGTGTAGGTGTCTGTCTGCTGTGTACGAAATGTTTAGTACATTTTATCTAAAATCTTAGAGTTAATGCAGGATTTTTTTTTCCTATTTTGTTCTACGTATTTTCTGAGTTTAACCAACCCTCATTTCATTTATTTCTGGTTTAGTACTGAGTTTCTGAATTTGTGATTCAAGGTGTTCTCCACATTCCCAGAGCTTGTCTGAGGACATTAACTCAGTTATTAGTTTTCTCCACTTCGCCATTATTTAAGGGAGGAATTTTTCTCAGTGGGATTGTTTGGATTTGTTTTATTTTCATGTTAATAATCTTACACAAGATTCTTTTCTTTCCTGTGTCAGTAATCCTGCATAGATGAACAACGCATATTTCCCTGGGCAGGGCTGATGGTCTGAGGGGCTGCAATATTCCTAGCTCAAGAGCTCCCTCTTCTGTCAGTGTAACAAAGTATGATTTCTTTTTATGTTTATTTTGTATTAGTGCGCATTTGCAGTGCGTGATATTTACATGCATCTTAGGGAGCAGGTACATAGACTTAACATATCTCAGTGCTTTTTATTCCCCTTTCCCTTCCCATCTCTCCCCTTTGTCTTGGGATCCCCTTCCTATTTGCAAAGCAGCTATCTCCCTGTTTCCTATGGTCCTTTTGATTTTGAATAAATGACTTATACTTCAGGTTTCCCGTAGAAGAGAGGTTACACAATGTATAAGCTTATGTGTCTGATTTCTTTCACTTAACATTGTGATCTTCTGTTTTGGGAAGTTGGCAATGGAAGAAGGGTTGACTTTCCTTCATTTGTGGAGAAGTATATCAGGTAAGTTCCTTAACTCCTGCTCCCTGCAAGCTTTCCAGAGGGAAAGATTTCCTGATGGAAAGATTTCCAGATGGAAATCAAGCTTCCCCTGATTTCCTTCTGACCCTTCTCACCAGGAGCATTTATCCAACCAAGACAGCCTCTTTCTGCACTGCAAGCCAGCCCTCAGTGCCCTGACCAACCTGTGCTTTTTGAAAGTATTTTCAAACTTCCTTTTTCTAGGGGTGATTTTAGATCAGTCTTAGGTCTACCACTACATCTCATCATCAACGACATGTATGGTTTCCCCAACCGATTGAAGAACTGAGGTTTTCTTTCCCTCAGGGACTTAGAACAGGAGTGTAGGAGGCAACTTGCTGAGGTTTCCTGTTTATTTTTCTATTTACATTTAATTTGAAATTTGGACACTCAATGTCTTCTGGTTATGGGGAAGAAAGGGATTTTGTATATTTACATTTGATCTTGTTTTTTACTGCTTTGGGTGAGAGTATGTTGGGAAATTTAGACTCATACCACCATTATCTTGATTTCCAAGAATTCCTTCATGTTAACTCTACATCTGTCTAATTGGTCCACAGGATGCATGGGTATCCACTGATGTGAATGATCTCAGGATTTCCTTAAGCTTCCATATTGATTAAGAATTGACTTGGGCTGCAGATAAGGAAGACTCCCTGTTATGTTTGAGTCTAAATCTTTCCCCAAAGCCTCATGCAGCCTTAGATGGGGCTTTTTCAGAGGCGGCTGAATGTAGAGTGTGTGACTAATACATGGTGCAATGTTAGAATTAAGGATGCCAGGATTAAGAGTGGGTAGTTAGTAAATCAGTCCACTGACTGGTTTGGCACCACCCTAATCCCAGTAGCTGGGATACAACATAAGGGACAGAAAGAGGCTTGTCCGGTCCCTCCCTTTGTTGTT
This sequence comes from Chinchilla lanigera, assembly GCF_000276665.1. Taxonomy (NCBI): domain Eukaryota; kingdom Metazoa; phylum Chordata; class Mammalia; order Rodentia; family Chinchillidae; genus Chinchilla; species Chinchilla lanigera. The sequence continues at coordinate 8,380,590 of NW_004955403.1, forward strand.
TTTGCTACATTGTGGGCTCCACGAACTGTTTCTCCTCTGAGATGCGCCTCTGCCATGTGCCACCCTGCCTTGGAACCAGCCTACTATGAACTGAAACCTCTGTAAACTGTGAACTAAATAAAACTTTCCCCTTTAACTTGGGTTGTTGGGTATTTTGTCTCAGCAATGAGAAAAGTAACTAAGACAGTCTCTTAAAGAAATTTTGGGGGCTTTCTTGTGTAACAAAAATTTCAGAGGTAGGTGGTAGGGAGAAGTAGCACTGAGATGCCAGAGACGAAATCTCTGTGACAGCCTAACCTTTCCCTCTTAGTTGTCTGTGGTTATTACAGGGTTGTTCCACGTCCAACCATATCCCCAGAAGAAGGGCAAAGTGTGAAGGGTAAAAGATATTTTCCAGTAGTCAACTTCTCAGCACAGAAAGGCCTAGTGGGTTAAAATGTCCAAAATGGCACCCAGCCATCTCACTTACCACATGCACAAATGCACACATATACATACACATGTGCTTACAGAGGCTTCTATATTTTATAGCGTCATAGCTGTGTGTTCACTGGGATAACCACATTTGCTAAAATATGTACCCTCATTTTTGGTCTGAATGCAAACTACTTTTGTAAGTACATCAGCCCTATAAGGTTCATTTAGGGGAAAGGGAATCAGACACTGGAAAATGTTTATACTTAAGCACACCTTTAATATACTGCAGCAGACAGTATCTCAGTATATAATGATGATATTTAGATCCATAGAAAACCCTCAGGAGATGTGAATTTCTAGCTTTACCACAAGGTAGTGATGTTGTTGGCAGAAGGCATTTAACCTTTTGAGCATCACCAATTTCTTGTTTATAAAAGAATGGGATTGACACGATTGTTTCCTTAAAGTTCTGAGAGACTGTGATTTGGGGATTTATATATTCAGTTACCATTTGCTTGATGTCTACCATGTGCTAAGCATTATTCTAGGTACTATGAGTACGTTATAGTCTATTAATATCATAGAGGAGAATTTCAAGCCTATTCAAAGGAGATGATAAATCCATACTTAGGGAGAAATTTAACCAAGGAGATAGGCAACCCAGTGACCAGAGCTAGTACCAATGAACCACATTCTTGAAAACCATTGAGTAGATTTATTCAAGCATCTTAACCACACAAATGATCAGTAGGTGAGAGAATGAATAGGTATCAACCAGCTTCATTTAGCCATTTTGCAATATCTACGTTTCTAAACATCATGTTATACATCATGGATTTTATTTGTAATTAAAAAATTAAAAATAGTAAGTGTTATAAGCCAGGAGGTAAAATACTTCCAGACTGAAAACTACAATACACTGCTAAAAGAAATTAAAGAGAACATAAAGGAATGGGAGACATTCTATGTTCATGGATGGGAAGATAACATCACTAAGATGTCATTAATGCTCCAAGTGATCTACAGATTCAGCACAATTTCCATTTCTTTCTTTCTTTCTTTCTTTCTTTCTTTCTTTCTTTCTTTCTTTCTTTCTTTCTTTCACTTCTTACTTGTTCTTTTCTATTTTTTGGAGACAAAGTCTCACTATACATTCAGGCTGGCCTTGAACTCACTATGTAGTCCAGGTTGGCCTGAAACTCACAGTGATCCTCCTGCCTCAGCCTCCCAAGTGCTAGGATTATAGGAGTGTGCCACCATTCCCAGATTCAGCACAATTTCCATCAAAATCCCAAAAGCTCTCTTTGCAGCAATGGGAAAACCAGTTCTCAAATTATATGGAATTGCAAGGGCCCCAAATAGCTAAAACCATCTCAAAAAACAATAAAAAAATGTCAGAGGGGTCACACTTTCTGATTTCAAAAATTACTATAAAGCTACAATATCCCAAATTGTGTGGTACTGACATAAAGATAGACAAACTGGCTACTGGAGTAGAATTTAGGGTCCAGCTATAAATCCTTTCATCCATGTGCAGGTGATTTTTGATGAGGGTATTAAACTCACTCAGTGGGAAGAGGGCATTCTCTTCAATACAACTGGATTTCTACAAGTGATATTGGAAAGAAAACTAAACCAACGCCACTTTGTGTTCTAGTGCCATTTTAAAGCTTAAGTTTCTGTTTCCTTAAGTGTGTTTCTTGTAAATGCTGTCATAGTTACCTAACCTGATACCACCCCATGTTCTGTCATAAGACTGCTTGTCCCCTTTGTAAAATATCAAACACCTTTGTTCCTTCATCACAAGCTAAGTCCATGCTTTGTAGTCTTTCTGTAGCTGCACTAAATCATATCAGCACCACTCCCTTTAGACCCTGAACTAAACCTGGAACTAGAACTGTGTAACTATCCTCCCCTCCTGCCCTTCAGGGTTGGTGCTAAGTCATGTACTGGGTGCCTACCGCTGGCCTTCAGTAAACATGCTTGTCCCTGCATCCAGCCTCCGCGGGTGACACAATTTAAAAAGTGCCTTTGCCACAACACAAGCAAAATAATGAAATCAGCTGCCAACATCACATCTATTCAAAACTTCAGTCAAAATAGATCAACAATCTAAATATAAGGGCTATATCATAAAGCTGAAACTACTCCAAGGACATTTAAGATAAGCTAATTTAAGATAGGCTAAATTATAATGTTCAATAGATTAGGTATAACATCCCTTTTTTGACATGCAGTGGGTTCAGATTGTTGTGGGTTTACTGGAACGTCACTCCACTGTAAGTTGAGGAACATCTGTGTATACACAGTGGAATATTACTCAGTCACAAAAGGAATAAAGTGCTGATACATGCCACATGGATGAGTTTTATGCTAAATAAAATAACCCAGGCATAAAAGAGACAAATACTGCATGATCCCACTTATACAATGCATCTAAAATAGGCAAATTCATAGAGATAGGAAGTACTTAGAGATTAGGAGGGAAAGGGAGGAGAGAGGAACAGAGAATTATTGCTTAATGGCTTCAGAGTTTTTGTTTGGATGAAAATTTGAGGGGATCAGGTAGTGGTGGCTGTTGGCCCAATAACAAGAATGTAACTGTTGCCACTGAATTATATACTTAACATTGGTCTAAACGGCAAACTTCATTGCATGTGCTTTTTTCACAATAAAAAAAATCAAATAGAAAAATAGGATAGATGGGAGATTCGGAGCAGATGGCCATGCTTCATAGGAAGTTATTGGCTAGGCCTTTAGACACACGAAGAAATCCATAAAGATGTAGATTTATGCCTAAAGGCAAGTGTGAGTGTAACTAAACACAGCTGCCCAGACACACACCTCTGGATCTGTACAGCCCTATAGATACACGATCTGCAATTCCAGTATGGGTAGGGCTGAGAAAGCCTCCACACACTTGAGGTGCACACACATACATATTGCGGCAGGTACAGGATGGCCGGACGGGTGAGCTAGAGAGCCCGCCTACAGAGGAGCATGCTCTAGGGGTGAGAGAGAGATGCTGCAGGCTGAGAGGCACCACGCAGACAACCATGGGGCAGAACGTGGCAGTGCACGCATTCAAGGGTGTATAAATGGGCCACTGATCAGCAGGGCGGGGAGAATCAGCATAGTAAGCACAGGGGCAGGTGCTGGAGGTTAAGTGTGTTGTCCAAGGGAAGGGATTGGAAGACGAGTGACATGGAGGCATGAGTGGGTGTCTAAACAATCTCTACTTACAGCTCTTTTGTGTGAGATGGATTGAAAATAATAAGCTAGAGTTGCTAAGTTTCACTTTCACTTGCCTGTGACGCTCTGACCTTTGGTTATCAGAAACTAACTCCGGAACCTTTGTACCTGTGGACCCAGATCCTATTCCAGGGCTACCTGTGGACCCAGATCCTATTCCAGGGCAGTCCTCGGGTGAGATCAATGAGCCACTGTATTTGTCCTCCTGTGGTCAGGTACAGTGAACCCACCTCACCCACAGGCTGCCCTGAGCTGCGGAAAACACCGTGCCCACTGGCGGCGACCCAGGATGCCATGCACAAGAAAGTCCCAGAATAACCAAGGTCAGAGGCAGTGATGGTGCTAGGGAAGGGAGATACTGGCAGCGGAGAGTCAGGAGCACTGAGAGCTGGCACTCAAAGGAAGTAGCCAAGGATGGGGACACTGACAAAGTAACACCAAGACGTGCACAGGGCCACCCCAGCGGCCCCTTGTGTGTGAACCCCAAAGGCTGTACCTAAGTAGGACAGTTGCTGACAGAAATACACGGAGGTGGCCCCAGGGCGATCATGAAGGTGGTAAGAGTTCTGCGACCAGTCCCACCCCTTTCCCAGACCTTTCACCCCAACACTGGCCCTTACTCCATTTCCTCTCTCGGCAGGCACCAACCCCCTCCCCCCACATATTAAAAGCCTGAGTAATTCTGAGGATTAAAATTTGACCTTTTCCTATTTGGAAAGAGAATGTTCAATGTACTGCTAATCAATAAGATTAGAATGAGTCACATATGATTATCAGCGTTTCCTGTCTCTACTTACATGTGCAAAACCAAAGAACAAACCCTAGTGAGTACAGGGTGTTATACTTCTGTAAAGAAGGGAATGTCCTGGTATGTTTTATCATAACTTTTTTTTTAGTTTTATAGTATCTTTCTGAAAAGTATACCGATAAAATACAATTTTGGTCTTTTAATAGAGAACCATGATTGGCTTTGGATTTTGATTGTAAACTTCATCTTTTCAAAAAAACAGACTACTTTGAATTAATTTGCTCTTAGATATAGCAGCTTTAATTTTAACAAATATTAACACTTGGGAAGTTGTTTGTATGTTTGCAAGTGACGGAGGTGTGTGACTTTGCCAAGTGAAGTCCAGAGTTCATGGAAGTAGTCTTAGTACTGAAAGTATCACGCTGTTATCCATCTTTAAGCTCTCCTAAATCCACATTGCAGGTTATTGGAAGTACAATAGGTGAGAATTCTTAAAGGAAATTATCACGTTCTGGTTCTTCACTTACTTTGAGTTCAACTGTGGTGGAAAAATTATTCTGTCTTTGAAAATAATTTCACTTTTGTAAGCATGCATGAATGGATAACTCCAGAAAGAGTGGTGAACTAAGCTAACAGCAATGTGACTTATTCTGCAAGAAATTAAGGACAAGAAATGGCAGAAGCACGGGCCCCCTTTTAAGGTGTGACACGACTCCAGACAGACATGCTTGGTTGGACAGTGTGAGCAAGCATTCTGCAGCCTTTGCATGTGCTTTGCATACAGCCCACAGTTCTGCACAAAGGATCCCAAGCCAGCTGCCTCTGCAGGTTCCTACTCAGAGGAAAGAAAGCAGACCATTGTCAGAGCGAGGGAGGTGGGGAATGAACAGCGGCTTCTCGGGGCTCTGCGGCAAGTGCCAGCCCCACGCGGAGGCCGGCGCCTACTTCAAGGGTGGCACCAGCACCCCGCCTGCCCTGGGTACCTCCAGGTGCCAGACAAGGGTCATCCGGGAATACAGGTTGCCACCTGAAATCCAAGCCAGAGTGCCCAACCAGGTGGTATTTTGCTTTTTTATTTTCCTTTGTGATGTCTATGGATTAACATTCTGTTTTTATTTTAAATATTAAAGGTTTTGGGATTTTTGCTTTTAAATAAGAATGATTTCTTTTTTAGGTAAATATCATCTGTTTATGTAGAAGACACAGACAACCTAAAAGAGAAAAAAATTCATCCAAATTTAGAATGCAATTTAGAAAAAATTGGCTATACAATCATGCAAATTTATATAATATATTCACTTATATACACAGAATCTTGTAAACTACTTTCACTTACTATGTAAATAACATTATTCAGTATCATTAAATAAGCATCTATGTATCATTCATGGCTGTGTGATATTTTATTAGAAGTAGCATTATCAGTTTGCCTGCAGTTGTTGGACATATATGTCAGGAAGGTATTTTGCTGCTATAAACAATCATATGAGACTTGTACATACATCTGTTTATACTACCTGCTCATTTCCTCAGGATAAAATTCCAGAATTAGAATTGTTGACTGCATTCCATTTATTTTTTTTAAAAAAATTTTAGTTAAAAACTGTATTAGTGCCTGTTTGCAGTACATAGTGATTCATTCATCATGGGGGGTGGGTGCACGTACATAACGCATCTTCATTCTTTCTGACTTCTCCTCTCTCCTTCCTCTCCCCTCCTTCTGTCTCTAGCGACTGCATTCCTTTTAAAGTTTCTGATTTGTAGAGGCAAGTTTTCCTTCAGTGAGGGAATATCAGCTTACATTCTAGCCTAGTGTTATGTTCATTTCTATATTAGCATTTTTAAAATTCATTTCAAAATTAAAATTCATTTTAAAATTCATTTTAAAGAAAATAAAATGAACCTTTGGAGAAGCAATATATCAATGAAGAAAATAAGAGCAACACAAGAAATATGTTTTGGCTCTCCCTGGACTCATCCAACTGCAGTCTAATTTGCGCCCTCTCACTCTCTGTCTTCCCCTTTGATCACGTGAGTAATACTGTGGTAGAGCTGGCTACCAAAAATCGCTATTCCGCCTGTGCACCCAGGCAGACTGCATCTCCCAGGCGCCCTCGAGGTTATGACTGAACATCGGTTTTGGCCAACGGAGAGTGGATGGAACTGATACATGTTATGTCTAAACTTGCCCTGATGCTCCTCCGCCTGTGTGTCTGCCTGACCCTGAGAAACCAGGTAAAGCCCTGGAAGGCCTAGAGAGTGGAGTATCAGGAAAGAGGAGCACAGGTCCCCGAGTGACAGGGCCACTCAAATGTCACTCGTGCAACTCGTACTGTCTTAAACCACCGAGATTGTAGAAAAGCGATAAAATTCAGATAAAGACAAAGATTACCCAGAATTCTAAAAACCAAGGAGAACTAACTGTTAAAAAAATTAGCCTATCCTGACAAATCAAGGCCTGCTGCTTTTTAAAGTCAACCAGAACTGGAATTGGTACTTAAAAATAAGGGTTTGGTATTATGTTCTTTTTCACAATCATCTTCCTCTTTCTTGAATACTTATTACAGAAAATAAAAACATATAATGTGTGCATTAATTCTTTGTGTGTATAAAACTTTATTTATGCATAAGGTATATTTCTCCCTACATATATCTCACTCTTAAATATTCATAAGATGGTGTAGAAAATTGGTATATGTAAATAACTTAGATTATTTAGATTACTTTTTTTGGCAGTGCTTGGGATTGAGCCTAAGGCCTTGCACATACTAGGAAAGTGATCTACCACTGAGCTACATCCCCAGCCCTAGATTTCATTTTGACTAGTGTCAGCTTGAGGTCAGATACACACTTAGGCTTTAGGGAGACACAGTGGTCCTCACCAATTATCTATCTCATCTCTTTGCCTCTCCTCAGCTCCCTTAAAGTCAGGAAAACCATGTGACTAGCTCTGGCCAATGGAAAGAGAGCAGAAGCAACACATGCTACTTCTGGGCAGAAAGGACAAAAAGCCCATGTGAAATCCCACTGCCTGTTTTCCCCGACAGGGACCTGGTGCATTCAGGGACAGCAGAGCCTCCTCACCCCAGGTCTCTGAGCACAGCCCCCGCCTCACCCAGCATGGACATGTGGTGTGAGCAAGAACTAAAGCTTTCCTGTGTTAAGAGAGCAGGATCTCTGATTAATTGGGTACTGCAGTATAAGCCTACCCTGCCCTGATAGCATGAGGCCCACACATTCTCTGTATCCGGTTCCTCATTCACAGCAAGAGCTCCAAACCTGAGCTTTGAGAGAGAAGGCTCACTGCTACCATTAATCATCCGCAGCTTGGCCCACTGGACTTTGACTTCCTAGCTATCACAGAAAAGCTGAGGCGAAGAATCAGGACTTTAAAACAAAGGTGAGCATCCTTCTAAAGAGTGTAGGAGTGATCTCACTAATGCCTAAGAAACCCATGAAGATTTTTGGATTTTCCCAGGTGCAAAGTAGCTTATGAAATAAATTTAATACAGTCTATGAGAACTATTAATAGTATCTACACATCAGAGCAGAAACAAAAAAGAGTGGATCTGCTCTCTTGACTTGCTGGGCAAGTACCTCGGATCACTTATTTTCACCCATTAATAATGAGAAGGGATGTATGGCGAGGGGTGGAGAAGTCACTTGACACAAAGAGGTAACATGAATTGAGTGACGTGAACTTCAGTTTGTCCCTTTTGTGGCTGCTATGGTCTAGAAGGTTAATATCCTCCAAAGGTTCACGGGCAAAGGTTTGATTCTTAGAGTGTTGTATTGGGAAGTACCATGGCCCTTGAAGAGGTAAAGGTGTACCTTAAAAGAGCACCGTATAGCCTCAGTTTCTGTGTGCTTGTGTGTGTGTGCGCGCACACGCCTGTGTGCACGCATGCACACGTGCTTGATTTAAAAGAGATTTCTTTAGCTCAGTCTTGAAGGTTCAAAGGCTGAGATCGGCAGGTTGGGGGATGATTGATTTGGCCTTTGGTGACAGCAGTGATGTGTCATGGTGTCATATACTTAGAGTGACAGAAGGCTGGTGAACAGCATCTGATATCTTTAAGTTAGTTTTCATAAGATCAGTGAATGGTACTTTTCTGTACTATCCAATTTTTAAAATCATGATCATGTATTATTTTTATAATTAGAAACCAGTATTTTCAATTTGGGAGAAAACTGTTGGTTTTTTAATAAGTGCTGCCTCCATTGACACCTAAGTAATGACACCTATAACATAGTGTCTATCAACACCCTTTAATTCAAGGGCTGGTTTCCTTGTGGGAAGGTTTACGTAGAAAAAGCAAGCACACTGGAAACATAAGTCCAAGGGGCTCAACCATGTCTGCTGTATCTTGCAAGACCCTCCCGCGCATATAGATCCACCAGCTCTGTGAGTCAGACTATTGACTCACAGAGTCAGTGAGAAGGGATGTATGGCGAGGGGTGGAGAAGTCACTTGCCACAAAGAGGTAACATGAATTGAGTGATGGGAACTGGATTTCAACTGATATTCTCAGCAGTTTTGTGGGCTTTCAAATTACCTATAAATTCAAGTTTGCCAGGGTCTAGTAATAAAGCCATGGAATTATAAAAAACAAAACAGACAAAAAAACACTGAGAATCTGGGAATTTCTTGTTAAAAGGACTTTCTAGGTATAGACTGTACTTCACCCACATTATTCTCCCAGGTAAAACCAGACAAGCAATTAAATAGCCAATTCTTTCTTTTTATATTTTTTATTGCTGCCTGCAGATATGTACATCAGGAATCAACTTGTTACAGCTGAAGATAAAAATCCTTTCTCTTTTAGCACCCATGTCAGCCCTTTGATTCCTTGGCAAGTTACTTGCTGCCATTTCTTGGGCTATGAACAGTTGAAGGTCATTTTCTAAGTAAGAAACACAGTCAATTCATCTCTATTCTTCCATTTAAAAAAAAGTTTTGACTACCAGGAATGTAAGATAGGGTTTCATCTCTGAGGATTACCAAATTTCAATTATGTGGTAAATGAAAATTGCCTAGTATTTTGTGAGGAGGGGTAATTTAAATTCCTTGTGGGAAGCAATTGGTATTTTAAATAAGCTATCTGAAGACACTGTTATTTAAATGATTCTAAAGGGCTCCATAAAACTATGCCTTTAAATTTCTTTTACTATTATAGTTATTCTACTAGCTATGAAACTGTAGTCTGTATCTCTGGCTGTCTCTTTCTGACACCCACAGATGTATCTACCTACACCTTCACCCACACAGACCTCCACGCTGACTCACTTCCAGAACAATGTCAAAAATTCCCCAATCCCTGTCTAACTAAAGTGTTCCTTTCAAACACATGCGATTTGTTTGATCTATTTCCATGTATCTGTGAGTCAGCGGAGTCTTGTCTGATCTACCTAGGAGACTAGAGCCCACATGTACGTTTATTTCATATGGATTTGGCAAACCTGATACATATTCAGGCATATTGAGATCAAAAAAGCTGGGGCATATTCGCTATAAATAACTCCTTGGTTATCCAAGTCCTGGCCATTGCTTCTAATTTAAAATAATTTTCTAAAACTAGCAGCATGTTCAGAGCTATCATCTCAATTAGCCTGGAGAATAAAATGACTCTAATTCAATATCAGATGCGGCTACCTGATCACCATTGGCACAGTTTCACAAGGGAGAAAAGAAATGATACAGCTCACTTTATCAGAGAACAGATGAACATCGTTTTATTTTCCTATAACTCTCTAATCCAGTGACATCTAGTATCTGAAACACAGCTAATAGCCAGCTAGAAAGGGTAAGAGCAAAACCTCCACATAAATATATGAACGCTCTTTTGCTTTTTGTTCCAGAGGGTGACCTTAGGGCATTCTCTGTGCACACATTGAGTTTTATTTTATGTAGGCTTCTGGTAAGTTGTTTATGTGACTTACCACCTAGTCAGTTGATTAGGAGCACCACATTAAACAACAAATTCTAAGGGAGGCTGTTAAAAATAGGCTGAATTCTGCCAGTGTGAAATGACAGCTGACAGTCTCATAGTGAAGCTAACAGCAGAAAACTTATGAGAAGTAAATGAAAAGTCCAAGACAGTTCGTGTAGGAAGAAATCATTCAACATCTCCCTGTGCATTTATTTATGTAGAAATGGTGCCTAGATCTAAAATGTCTTCCACAAGTCTCACGTGATCAGAGGTAGGGCTTTGGAGGGTGACTGGATCACAGGGTGCTGTATACTTCAGTGGATTCATGGACTGATGAGGTCAGTGCCACTAAGAGTGCCGGCAAAAGCCGGGGCCTGGTGAGAGGAGGCCACTGTGGGCATGTTTTGGTCCCCGGCTTCCCTGCTCCCTGTTTCCTGGCTGCCATGAGGTAAGCAGCCTTCCTGCACACGACCTTCCTCCCTCCATTCCTGCCTGGGAGCCAGCCAACTGTAAGCTCGAAACTGAGCAAAATACGCCTCTCCTCCTTGGAGTTGTGGGTGCTGGGCATTGCGTCCCAGTGATAGGAAAATGACTACTATACATGGTGTTCAAGTAAAGTTTTCAAAACAGTAGAAGTAATATATACTATTTAATAATTAATCTTCTACCAAAGAGCATAAAGAAAGAGATAAAATGTTCTATTTACCTGCCCCAAATCGTACTCCACAAAGGTTCTTCTATTTTCTATGGTTAATTTTTTAAAAAAAAAACATTTTGTACTTGAAGGAAACTCCAGAAATTTGGAAGACTTAGTTACTCATCATGATCTGGACTAAAGGAAGCAGTGCTGTTTGTGGAATCATGGCCCCCATAGACTGGGTCAGGTCAGGATGTTTTACTACAGGAACAGATAACACTCCGAATATGGAGACCCAAAATGATGTTGTCTGCCCTTGATACATGCCTCCTTATTCACATCTCTATTGCTGTGGTCTTAAATACTTCTCATTGGCTTCCTGGGTATAACACAAAATTCTGGAAGAGTGCTACTTTCAATGACATGAGTTCAATCATAACAGTTGCATAACTCATTGTCCTTTTAAAAATATGCCAAGGAACTCAAGCTCCCTAGCAGAAGTCACAAAAAGGACAGCCAATCGTTTGAGGAGGAGAGGGAGTCCTGTGGCCTGATTTCCTCCTGAGCCTTTCGTGTCTTTTCAAATTGAAATCAGATGGAAAAACACTTTTCTTCCAATGCTGCTATTGAAAGTAGCTTCTAATGGAGATAACTTTCCGTAGCACCAAATTATGGACTCTGGGGTCTCAAACCAGTCCGTTCAGTCTAAGCAGGAATCTGCTATGTATCCAAAATACCTGTCAGAATTAAAACAACCATTTTGTATTTACTTGAGGGCTAAAGAAAGACATTTAAAAAATAGGCAACATCATGGTGAAGAATTTAAGCATATGCACATACCATTTGAGGTAAACATTTGTCTTCTGTGCAGTTTGCTACTGAAAGAATATCTATAGGAAACAGAAAGTCCCCAAATGTTATATATAAATTTTCCAGGCATTCAGAATAGTGATGGGCAGAGGTGTCAAAACCGAGTAATATTTCAAAATAAAGAAGTGCTGTGAGTCAGGGTCAGTCTACCAACCCCAGCAACCCCATTTCTGAAAGGCTCTGAGCCTGTGTCAACCTCTGGGTTAGCAAACAACTGTGTTATCTTAATGCTGTGATAGGAACAGGTGGCAATATTTAATCCCTCTTCCTAGCAGTACTGCAATACTTTTTAAAAACATGTTTGTAAATATCTGCTTTTGTGCCATTTTAGGGGAGCTTTCCACACAAACATTTGGCTTCTGGTGAGTCATCCCCAGTCTGGTTCACACCCAAAAGCTCCCCACTTGGTTATCCATGGATGGTGAGCTCTGTAACTGTCTTAATTGTATAACTAACTTGAGTGAAGATGGAAAAGGTGGTGGAAGGAGAGAGGTATTCATATACATGGGAGAACATCTTTATTTCCTTGCAAGAGTTTGACAAATATGCACCAATAACCCTACTATCATTTAAGCTAAATGCCAAGATTGTGATGGATTTGGTTTGATCCTCTAAAAAAGGATGTAGATAAATTGTACCTGATGTTGCATTTTTCTAACTATTATATGGCTTTTGTAGCTAAAAGTACCCCAGAATTCAAATTCACAATATGAAATTTTGCCTTTACTTTTGTAATTAAGCTATTGGATCCTAAAGCCATCAGTTAAAAGCAACTGAAAGAATAAGTAACTTTTTCCTTCTTTGGTTTGAAATGAAGAGAGTGCGGGTCCTTAGCTAAGATTTCGATGAAGTCTGTTTTGAGTTGGAGGTGTAAGACTTTTGTGTAAGTAAGGATGCAACAGTTGTGAAGCATGTGAAATAGCACTGAGTCCCTCTGTCTTTCCACTTCTAAAGGGAAATTTGGGAGGTGAAGTGGGCCTGGTGTGTGTTGGAACAAAGAAGTCAAGACAGGAGAGAGAGAGAGAAAGAAAGAGAAGGAAGGAAGGAAGGAAGGAAGGAAGGAAGGAAGGAAGGAAGGAAGAAAGAAAGAAAGAAAGAAAGAAAGAAAGAAAGAAAGAAAGAAAGAAAGAAATAGAAAGAAAGAAATAGAAAGAAAGAGGAAAGAAAAAAGGAAAGAAAGAAAAAAGAGGGAAGTAAACTAAAATGCTTTACATAATAGTGGAAATTGCTGGTTTTCTTCGGGGAGAGAAATGTTTTACAAATTACAAGGTTGGTAGAATATAGTATTCATTCCTCATTACTAAATTAGAGCAAGGATCACAAACTAAGGGTCTTGACAGCACGAATTGCAAGATATGGACCCCTTATACTTTATTTGCATATTATATATTAAATGGTAGGAATGATCTTTGTTCTATTACCTTCCCCAAACACCCTCTTCCCACACATGCCCCTTCTTGTATATACTTTTTCTCTTCTGATTTTGAGTAGAACATGGGTATGTAAGTTATATCACTTTTTCATTTAAGAGAAATATTTTCATTTTTACACTGATGAATGGCAGCTCTCAGGCTTGTGTGAAGAAGATGACAGACAGTGAAGACTGTGATGAAATAGAAAGCACATTCCCCATCTGATGGAGCAATCATGTCTAAGAACCAGTACAAATGGCAATCATGGATCTTTCCATTTTTAGAACAAATTAAGTTTATCTTAAATATGTTACCTCTTTATCTTAAGGGATTAGCATACCTCACAATTGTCAACATCAAAATGTGTAATACCACAACATGACAAAGGTGCAGTTACTGGAACATCACTGGGAACTGTGTAAATGCAGTGTGTTTCAGACCGATGTGTTCTATGTTTGATACAGGAATTATTAACTGATATTTAACATGGATGAGAATATTCCTCCAAACCAAGAGCAAAATTAAAAGGTTAAATTAGCCTAAGAATATTTCTTAGATATGATAAAGCATATTTACCACTTTAAATATTATTAAAGTTACAAAGCAAGAAGAAATCAGATGAAATTTTTAACAATTGTTGTCTTAAGTTTATTAATTTGAAAACTACTTTGATAATGTCATAGATTTAGTCTCCATTTTTAAACATTGTATGTAAAAATCCCATACATTTCTATTGTAACTGTTTATTTATAAGCACTCACCATTAGAAAGGAAAATTATATTTCTATTCATTTGTCAAGAATGTCCTGAAAGTATTTCAATATTTCATGACTAATTCAAATGCTTTAAAAACAAGAAAACTCAATTCTAGGAGACCAAACTAGTTGCACCCTATGATTTAAACTCTATTATCTTTGAGAACTGATGTATGTCCTTGGGAGAGAGCTGTGTGTGTGTGTGTGTGTACATGTGTGAGTGTTTGACCCTCTAATACTAATTACTAGAAAATATGGGATAATAAATGTGTGTATTTCAACCCACGTGGGGGAGGAAGGAGATACAAAAGAAGCTGAGAACTTTAAGCAGTCTCCCTCGTGGTGGTCCACCTTCTACCTCTCAACCTCGCACCAGCTCACATGCTGACCCATGTGACCCTTGAGGCTCCAGCGGGTGTCTGCAGTCCTCATGTAGAAACTTTTATCTAATTTGCTCCACAATGAATGATTCACACCAAGATTCATATTTGCTGGAAGGGTTAAAAAAAATCTTAGGGTCAACTGTGACAATATCAGTGGCTAACTCATACTGAGAGTCAGGAGCTAGTCATTCTTTCACTCCACAAATACTAAGTGCCTGCTACTTGCTAGAACTATAACTTGCTAGAACTGCTACTTGCCTATGGTATACGAGGTACTTTGTAGTCACTGGGAACAAATTAGTTAAAAAGACAAAAGTACCCGCCCTTATAGAGATTATGTGCATTGAGGAGACAAATAATAAATGAAAAGCATAGAGCAATATATGTTGGTAGACGGTGATAAGTGCTATGGAGAAAAGTAAAGTAGAGGTCACTTCTCTGCTTCCCTGATGTGTTGGTGGAATGGACATATTTACCAACTTGCACGACTTATGCACTGGTTCTTGCACTGTGGTATAAAAGATACATTAGTAGGGCAGACCGGGAGAAATAGCTGAGATCAATTTACTCCCTTACAGAAGGGCAAGTTAAAAGAGCAGTACCACATCCTTGGATGCAGACATTAGCACCACCGTCTAAGACCTGACAGGGGGAGGGTGATGGCCCTTGTTCACGCTCATTGAATCTGCCAGTCTGTCCCTTACACAAATTAGTCTGATTGCGAGGGATGATAAACTCACCCAAAGAGCTGCCTAATTACCTTTGCTATTCTACTTACAAAACCTTTGCAAAGTACCTTGGCTTGATTTGCAAATGCATTTATTTCCAGTACTAAGAAAGAGGAACAGAAGCATGTTAATGACACATTTGCAGTTTCAATCATGGCTAATTCTTTTGCTCTCAGTCATAATCTAACCTAAAGGACTGCACTGTCTAGACCCTCTGCACATCACCACAATGACCCGCCGTATTGACCACATGAAGTGCTCTATTTTCAACCATGCTTTCAGACTTTTGACTTCTTCCCTTAAAAGATAGAGTTTAATTCACCTCTCAGTGAGTGTGGGGTGGACTTAGTGACTTGGTTCCAACACATAAAACATTGCAGAAGCGATGGCCTGGGGCTTGTGAGAAAGTGCAACTTTCTCTTTGCTCTCTCTCGGATCACTTGCTCTGAGGGAAGTCAGGTACCATGAGACAAGGACTTTCCAGTAGCCTTATGGAGAGAGTCAGTGGGAAGGAAATGAGGCCTCTGGCTCAAAGTGGGCCACCTTAAAATATTCTAGCCCAGCTAGATGACCAAGGCAGGAGGCAGCATCTTCATTATAACCAGATGAGAAAGCCTAAGTCAGAGCTACCCAGTTAGGACATTTCTAATTTCCCAATCTATAGAAACAGTGAGATAATAAATGTCTGCTGTTCCAAATTGCTAGGTTTTGCAGTTGATTTGTATGCAACAACTGATGCCTACCATCATGTTAATCTTATACATCATGTTAATCAGACCAGGTGATTAAGAAGCAGCCACAGTATTGGAGGACTTGGTGAGACATGTGCACGAGGCATGTGTTAGTCAACTTCCTGTTACTATAAGCAAACACCTGAGAAAACAGTTTAGAACTCCTCATTCTTACAATGGGAATGCTCCCATTAGATTTCCTACTATGGCTGCCACACACAATCTCGAATGTGCATTGCGTCAGGAGACCAACGTCAAAGAAGGCATCGTCATTCTGTCAGGGGTAATTGACCCTGATGACCAGGAACAGACAGGGCTCCTCTCTAGTCCCTGGGGGGGCAGGAAGGAACGTTTGGCATCCAGGTGACTCACTAAGACATCTCTTCATACTCCTCATGGTCCATGTAGGCCCTCAAATCCCCAAGCCGGCAATCAAACCTTCAACAGTGAGGCACTGAGGGGAAAATTTGGATCTCAGCCATAAATCACAGTGACCTTTAAGACAGACCACTCAGTGAGGGTGATACTAGCACTATTACTACAGAACAGCACAGCTGGAAGGGGCCTGAAAACTTCTATATTAACCTCTAATATTTTTTGTTTGAAAACTGAAGCCTCAAGAGAGGCATGGTATACCAAGGGGTGACACGGCCTCTGAAATCAGGGTTCTTGCCTCATTCACCACCCGCTAAGGGTGACAGGGTGTTGAGGTGAGGCAGGGTGGGGGGCAATACTCCTGGTGATGCTAAGCAAGCCTCCTTCCTTTGAAACTTATGAACAAGTCTTCATAATTAAAAGCCTGCGCACACATACCAAAGCATGTGGTCTGCAACTCTGGAACCAAATCTTGGTTTTCTTATTTTCTGCTTTTTTCCTCTCTGGTTTCTTTTCATTTTGACATTTTCTTCCTTTGAATGACAAGAAGGCTACTAATAGAGAAAAGGGAGAGAAAGAGAGAAGAAAGAGAATTTGATTTCTGAATACACAAAGAGAAAGGATACCTCTCTCTTCCTCTCTGTGTGTGCTCAGGAACAATCTGATGTCCACAAAAACAGAGATGGTGTTTGGCTCTCTCATGAAGATTGTCAAGAGTCCTCTAAGTGAGAAATTCCTATTCTTTTTTTTTTTTTCCAATACCGGGAATCGAACTCACGATGTTGTGCTTGCCAGGCAGGCGCTGTGCCGCTGAGCTAAATCCCCAGCCCCGAGAAATTCCCATTCAGATTCCTCAGAGAACATGTCCATATATCTCCTTCCACTCTATCCAGTCTTCTGTGCACACCCTAAAAGAGATCAATAAGAAATCCAGGGTAAATGTACTTCTTGCAGTCAGGAATAAACTTAGATGTTGGGAACATTTCCAAGAGTCATCCTTTCTTCTCGGCTTCTCCAGATGTGGCCCAGGACGAGTGACAGAGAGAGGCCAGCGATGGTCAGCAGGCATTCTTACAGCCTTCTCACCTCAGACTTTCTAAGCCCAGCCCCTCAGATAGGGATGTGGCACTATAGCATCTTCGTTTCGGCCTGTCTGCCTGACCCATCTCTCCTCTCTCCAACAGGAGATATCCTGTGCCAACTCCAGCTCCCAGGGATCCAATTTCAAGTTCTGATAGTGACTGGGCTGCTTGCTACACCAGCACTTCCCCCTCTGCAGACTGGATCCTCAAAGTCATCTGCACCAGGTGAGCTTTTAAAATGCCTTCCCTGGAAGCCCAGAACTAGTATTAGCGGCCTCCTCCCTTCATGTACTAGCCTCTGGAGAAGATGGGGATAGTCTGTGGCTGAAAGAAGATTTTTTGGTTCCTCCTGGTCTCTTGACTTCACTTTGTCTTATCTCAGTCCAGTGCTAAGTTGTCACCAAAGGGTTTGAGCTGGATAACGTTCTTCTACATGGGATGATCTCTCACCTCTCCTTACCTGTCCTCTGCCAACTTCCTGCTCATCTGCTCTGGTTTCCTTGGAGTTTGCTGCTGCTATTCTCCTACTACCAATCTCCAGGGTACATACGGGCCTCGGAAAGGTGAACATGGTTTTGTAGATGACCCAGAATGACTCCTTTGTCTGACATCACTTAATACGGAGGCAGCCTGGGACCGCTCACCCCAGCATGTCTAATAAGGCTGCGGAAAATGCTGGGAAGTTAAATGGCCTCTACTAATATATCATCAGAAACAGAACTAGAATTTTATGACAACAAGTACTGTAAGTGTTTAAAAAATGGTTAGGCAGATGAAGCAGATGGGTAAGAGAAGGGAGGAGAGAAGAATGAAATAGGAAAAGATGATAATGTTTTGACAGACCTTCCTAATGCTAAGTGAGCATAGACACTGCAGAAGAGGATCCTAGAAAGGTAACAGGGAAATAGCGAAATATAGGTGAATACGGTTGGGTGAGTGTGTGTGTGAGCACACACACACATTTGTATAGATGACAGGTTAGATATACACAGAATTATCTCACCAAACCAGCCCAAACCCTCCAAATACTAATTGCTAGTTCAGGTGTCTTGTCTTCAAACCCTGCTTTCACCTGACCTTATTCTATCTTTGTAAATTATTAATTTATAACATTTATTAAAAATAAAATATGTCCTATGTTTTATCATGTTTTGAAATAGTCTTAAGATTTATGAACAGTTGCAAAGCTAGAGCAGTTCCCGTGCATCTGATATTACCCAGCGAGAAGGCCTTAAGTAACCACAGTCCAGCCTCCAGCTCTGACCCGTCACCACCACTGACCTGTCCTCCCTCACTGTAAGTTTGTACTTTGAGAATATTATGCAGATTGACTCACACAGCATGCACCATTTATTTACTATTTCTATTCTATTTTTATCCACTGTCAATGATCCAATTTCCCTTCCATTATCATTTCCTTTCTGACAGAAGAGCCTCCCTTACCCATTTTTTTAGGGCAGACCTGCTGGTGACAAATTCTATTAGCATGTTTCAATCTCCCTCCGGAAGGGCATTTTTTAAGGGATATAGAGCTCTGGGTTGACAGCTCCTTCTGTGTAGGATTTAAACAGTGTTCATCACTTCCTTCCATCCTTCAGGTTTCTGATAAGAAATCTGCTGTCATTTGGATCATTGTCAACTGGTGATGCATTGTTTCTCTCTGGCCGATTTCAAAATTTTTCCTTGTCTTTAGTTTTCAGAGATTTGGTGATGACGTGTCTGAATGTGAATGCCTCGAGCTTTGCTGTTTGGGATTCACGTCAATTCTTGAAGCTGTAACTTTGTCTTTCACCACAGCTGGGGAGTTTGGGCCATGATTGCACTGGAAGGTTCACTTCCAAACTCCTTCATAGCGATGGAAGGATTCATTTTCCTGTGGTTGTAGGACTGAGGTCTCTCACTTTCCATTTTGTGACAAGTTCAAGAAATAATCTCTTTAAAATTAGGAATTAAAAGGAAGAAAGGCAGCAAGGAAAAGAGGAAGGAGAAGCATCCTAGATATCAGGAAACCTGAGATCCTGTCTGGATTCTACTACTGATTAGTGCAGTGGACTTCATAGCATATGCATGGACCTCAGGAATATGGAAAGTAAGTATGAGAACTTTCATTTATCAGTTTTGGTGCATGTTTTACAATGCATACAATATGTAAACTTTTATATATGTTAGTAAATAAATGAATAAATAGGCAAACATATTGGAATTGTATGTTTGAAACATTTTACAGATATCTAAAATGGAACTGCTCCTCATCTTCTAAGACATCCATTTGCCTTAAATATGTCATGTCTGATTTGGGATAACTGCACTGTAAGTGTATTCATTAATTGAGATCCTTTTATATACCTTTGGTTAAAAATATTCTTAATTGAAATAAAGCTTCCTACGTTCCTTAGGACTTTCATATGGAGAAATGATTAAATGAGAATGAATCATCCCTAGAAAAGTAGCACTGAGAATAAAATGCAATTCATAAAATCTAAGATCATGTTTCTGAACTAATGAAGCTTAGGTATGCTGAGATGCTTTCTAGAATGCATTAAGATCGTACTCAATCCATCTGCGTATGGTCAGGTGTCTCTAGTCTGGCTTCCATCTTTAGTCTCAACATAAAGAAACTCATTTACATACAACACTCTAACCATCACCCACATCCCTTCCACATAGCTTTACCTTTGCTTTTTCACTGGCTATGGCCCTATGAGAAAATTAGGTAAATTTATCTCTACTTCCCAGTGTCTCTGCCATCTGCATAGCTACATGTAACAGAGACCACTAACAGACCCCATCTCCATTCCCCTAATCTTTCTTTCTCTAGTGGCCTCCCCTGAGTTTTGGCTGGCAGGTGACTGCCTTACTAGAGGCTGTTGTCCTCATATCCCTCAAAGTACATCATAGCCAACTAAGTTTTGCCCAAAAAGATATTAGTGGGATCTTTGTCACCGTACAGCCAAGGAAGCTAAAGAACCAGTGGAAAATCTGCTTCACAAATGGTGGATTCACACGTGTTTCTCTCATCGCCTTTAACCTAGGTTTGTTAGTTCTGACAGAGCCAATAAAAATATATCTGTACTGATATTCCCTTATAATAGGCATATGTGATTTGTATTCCAGATTCTCATCTGCTTTAGCTTGAGTGTATCCCCCAAAATTAATGTGTTGGAAGCTGAATCCCCAAATTCATGTCAGTGGGTCTCATTCATGTTGAGGTGAGGCTTTGGGTGGTAGAGGTAAATGTGGTCAGGAGGGTGCACCCTTCACCATGTTGGGATTAGTAGCTTTATAAGCAGAGGAGAGACTGGAGTTCTGTCACACTGTGTGATGCCCTCTGCTATGTTAGAACACAGCATGAAGGCCTTTGCCAGACAGTGGCACCATGCTCTGGGATTTGTGCCTCCAAACTTGTATCATTTATAAAATATTTAGTCTTTGGTATTTTGTTATAGCAGCGGAAAACAGAGTAAGACACTATCCATTGCCTATCTTCCAGCAACAGTTCCCAATTAACACACTGAGTTTTACTCCTTTTCTTTCTTCCCTACTCTCGGTCCACATCATTGGACAGGATCACATCCCCGTCCTCACTCAGAGATGAAACACACACTTTCACCTTAAGCCAGTTGGTACCTCACCTTCCCTTAACTACTGTGATTGGTTCAGGGATGTGCACAGACTCAAGTCACCTACTCTGTTCTTGACCATTGGTCTTGAGCCTCAGAAGATGGAAAGACTGCAGTACCACCACATGGAGAGTGATACTGAAGCCACACAGGAGGCAGCATTAGGGGATGGGCAGCAGCCCAACTATTGCTGAATTGCTTAGCCTGGATTCAGCTCTACTTGCACCTGCAATTTGCCTTTTCAGTTACACAAACCAGTAACTTTCCTCTTGAGACAGTTTTGGTCAGGTTTTCTGTCCCTTGTGACCAAAAGAGTCCCATTCATCCCCAAGAGTTTTAGTGTGTGCCAAAGGTAAGTTCTTTCTTATTAGTGCAGAAATGAATGTCTTCCTACTATGTTTTTATAGCTGTGCTGCTTGTCAGAACCTATAGGATTCTTGATAAACAAAAACCCACCAGGAAAAATACAAGATGCTTTTTTTGGCAACAGTAATACACAATTGGTGGTCTCTCTGTTCAGAGAGACTTTGTAACATCCAACTTACTTGGTGATTTTGGGTTTGTCATGCTTCTCAGTTTGTGTATTTTTTTAGCAGTAGCATTGGTGATTTTCCTTATTCATGTACTTTAGAAATCTGATTTTTGATCTAATTGTATCCTTCTAAATCTAAACATAGGGCAGAATCAGAATGACTTCAAGTTCTAGAGCAAAAGCTCCTGGTGAATATAATTCAGTTTCCCTGCAACATCAAAAAAAAAAAAAAAAAACAAAACAAAACAAAAAAAACCATTATTTTCTCCAGTTTTCACTGTTAGAACTAATTTAATAGCATTAGTTTATACTCCTTTTTCAAGAAATTATCAATTTATTGTCTTTATTCAGATATATTATGATAAAATGGACTGAATTCACTCTGAATCATAATAGTCATTTCTAACCTCATGAATTTGGCTTGGGAGGACTGGCTATACTTTCATTGATTGTACTAACAGCATTTTTTTCCTGATCTACATTAGTTTCATTTATTTCACCAAAGGCATTTCCCACTGGTTTTGTGTAGCACGCACAGTTATGCATCGTGCATCTGTGCTCCTGACTTTCATTTCTCCTTCATTCTGCTGCCCATAGATGAAGGAAAGAGAATGAAGGTGTCAGAACTCTGCGTGAAGGGCTGGGGGCGTGGGTGTGATTGTGGGTGCGTGTGTTTTAGGCTGCCTCTCTAGGTGTGTGGGAGCAGAGGTTCAGAGAGCAAGCCTGTGTGCCAGAATTGAGAGGCTGCTCAAAACTGCAGGATGCCTTTCTTTTTTGTGTTGGTTTCCAGTTGACTCCCTGGTTTTCAATTTTTGAGTATGTGTATACTGTTCTCGATCTCAAATTAGCATAAAGCATAACTCTTGTAGAACTCATGCTGCTTCAGGAAAGGGTTATATAGACTTCGATGTGAAATTTCATCTGTTACCCTTAAAATGTAAGTTGATATTTTATAGCTTTGTGTTACCACTCTCTGTGATGTTTATATTAAAATTATTTGGATCTTTTTCCACACATTGAACTGTTTTTCACACACACACACACACACACACACACACACACACATAGGAATCCCAATGTATGAGTAGTTCTATTTTTCTAAATAGATCTTTGTTCTTTTTTAACCTGCACTTTTATTCTATAAATTGTTTTGGAAACACCCCTTTAATACACGTAATTGAAGCATTGTTTTTACTGAATTTTGTTTTACAAAACATCAAGGGTGCCTGTGTAAGAATTAATGTTATTGGTTCTTCTTGTAGCCCTGACTCTAACTTGGTATATAATGCTAAACAAATAATCTCAGTTGTAGGGGCTGGGGATTTAGCTCAGCGGCAAAAGCGCCTGCCTTGCAAGTGGAAGGTCGTGAGTTCAGTTCCCGGTACCGGAGAAAAACCAAAAAAAAAAAAAAAAAATCTCAGTTGTAAGGTAGTTTAATCAGATGAACTCTGAGATAACTTCAAGGTTCATGATTCCCTAGAAGATAACTGACTTATAAATCACAAATACTACCTTTGCAACTAGTAGGAAGGAGTATGATGTACTGTTGAAGCCTTACTTAGTTATCTAATCTAAATCTTGTATCCCAGAGTTACATCCTTAGTGAGGAATGAAAAGTCATAAAATTATCCATGAATCTTGGCCTTATTTTATCTGTTTGAGACATCCTTAGAATGCAAAGGATACTAAATAATATGATGCAATAAGCTTTAGAAAGGAAAGGACTTTTGTTCTGTTACCACTACATCTCCAGTTCTGAGAACAATGCCAGACATAGAGGGACTTAAAACTTGCTAAATAAATAAACTAGAAAGTGCTAAGAAGGAACCCAATGGGAACACAGAGAGGGAAGATCTTGTAGGAGGAATGATAATGGAGCTGGGCCTATGACAGCTGGACTAGAGTTTGCCAAGCAGAGGGGGAGGAGAAGACATTCCAGGCAGAGCCAAGTGTGTTGGGGCAGAGACCACCAGTCACCTCCCAGTAACTGTCTTTTCTCCCTCTCATGGAATAGAATTCCTAGGCCCATGACCAATGGAATGAAGGCTACATTTCCAAGCTCCTCAGTCCCTAAGTGTAGCTAACAGACTATGTCAGGCCCTGGGGTCAAAGCCGAAAGGCCAGGTAGCCCTGGCCCTTGATTTCCATCATCCTTTCCTGACTCCGCCTGCCTGGCAGCCTTCACGGCTCAGCATCAGCTGTGAAGACAATGGGTCTTAGAGGGACTACTTAACCGCTTCCTGCAGTTAAGGACCATCCAAATCCTCCCCATCTGCACCCGTGCATATGAATGTGTGTGATGGTTCATCTCTGATCAAACCCTGTCTGAGGGGAGAGTGGGACCAAAATAAAGGCCTGGAACTGTAAGTCTGACAGCTGGTGGAGGACAGCCAAGTTTTGAGAAGAAATTCAGGACACAAGCTAAGTTTCCCTCAATAGACTACTAATAGTAATCTGGATTTTGAGGAAACTAGTGTTGAAGATTAAAAAGGAGGTGAGGAATACAGGAGGAATGGAGATCCTTGTGATGTCACTGCAGAAATCTTAGCAACACTGCCATCTGTAATTTTACAAAAATCAGAGAATAAGCCTCGCAAACTTGAGGACTTAGTAGAGGAGATTTCCACGCAATGCGTGGAAGATGCAGCCTGGTTCCTTCTTGTTGCAAGGAGTAAAGTGGAAAAGGAAGAAGATAAATTGAGGCAACAGTTAGAAGATGATTTTGAAAATTCTCAGCCTCTTCAGACAGTGAAAGATGATGAAATTAAGAAATGGTTTTCAGTAAAGTCCAAATCCAGAGCACTGGCTGGAGAACCAGTTAAAGACGAAGCCAAGAATATGATTGTCAAATGTTTTCTCGAGATCTTCAAAGGGCAAAGGAGGTCCCTCAGAACACCAGTCAATCAATTTGAGCGCTTTTAAAGGATTAAGCGTGTGATTCACAAATCCTTAATCACACACCCGGGCATCGAAGAAGGTTAAGAATATGTTCCTCAGCGGTTTCTGCAGAAGCACAAAATAAAGAAGGGATTTTGCAGGTGTGGCTCTTGTCCACAAATGGGGTACATGCTAAGAGATTTGCAAGAGGTCCGCAAATTTTTGAGAGAATTATACCTGCTAAAAACACTGCCAGTTTCACACAAAAGAGCCCAAAATTGTACAAGAGGGTGAGGCCATTGGACTTCCATGTTCCACTGGCAGAAGCATGTTGATGAGACTGCTCACTTGGAAGTACATTCTGCCCTTCATAAAAAAAATGATGTCTTCAACAACAAAACCAAGATCCTAAAGGAACCAGAGAGCCAAGTATACTTGTTCACATACCTTGATTCCTAATGAAAGATTTTATAGATCAGTGACTCCTGAAGGCCTCCCACTTCTTGCCTTCTAAGTTGGCCTTGAACTCATACTCCTCCTGTCTCAGCCTCCCTAGTAACTGGAATTAGTCATGCACCAGCATGCCCTGCTACATCAATTAATTTTAAAAAGTCGAACCAGCCTTGCATTCAGAAAACATTGTGCTCAGTTATAGTGGATGATTCTTTTTATGTATTGCTTAATTCAACTTGCTAATATTTTATTGAGAGATTTTTTTTGTGTGTTGACGTTCATAAGACATTTTGATCTTTCATGTTTTATTATGCTATCTTTTTATGGTTTTAGTATCAGGATAAGGTTGAGACAACAAAATGAGTAGGAAAGTGTTCTTTCTCCTATTTTCTGAAAGAAACTGTGTAGAATTGTTATTTCCTTAAATAGTTTGGTTGGATTTACCATCTCCATCTGGTGATTTTAAAAAGCTTTTGAGGTGTTGATTCAATGGATTTAATGCTTATAAGATTATTCAGATTTTCTGTTTTATCTTGGGTGAGTTTTGGCAGTTTGAGAAATTGATTCATTTTCTCAAAATTGTCAGATTTATGTATGTAGAGTTGTTAATAGCATTCTTCTGCTATTTTAATGTCTATGGTATCTATAGTGATACCTCCTTTTTCATTTTTGGAATTACTAATTTATGTAATCTTTTTGTATTGTAGCTTGAAATTTATAAATCTTATTGATTTTTTCAAAGAACTGACTTCAGTTTTGCTGACTGTCTATTTCTCTGTTTTCAATTTCATGGATTTGTGCTTTGATTTTTATTACCTCATTCCTTATCCTTGCTTTAGGTTGTTTTACCCTTCTTTTAAGTATTTAAAGTGCAATTTGAGACCTTGTTTCATAGAAGAACTTGATGCTATAAAGTTCCCTTTAACCACTGCTTCACTTCTATTCCACAAATTTTTTATATGTTTTCATTTTTGGTGAGTTTAAAATGTTTTCTCATTTCTCTGAAGTTACCTCACTGACCCTTGGATTTGGAATCATGTTGTTCAATTTCTGTTTAGATATTTTTCCTATTATTAATTTCATTCTATTATCATCAGGGTATATACTTTTTACTATTCCAAATATTTAAAATCTGCTAAACTTTGTTTTATGAAGATATGGTCTAACTTGATGCTGTTCTTTTTTTTTTTGATAGAGTCTCACTATGTAGTTCAGGCTAGCCTCAAACTCATGGTGATTCTCCTGCCTCAGCCTCCTGAGTGCTGAGATTATAGGCATGCACTACCACATCCAGCACTGGTGATGTTCTTTGTGCCTTGAAAAGAATATATCCTGCTATGGGACTGAGTGTTCTATAAGTGCTAATTAGATTCATTTTGTACATAATGCTGTTCAATTCTTCTACACCCAGAGTGAGCAAACAAAATTCAAAATTGGCTTATAGTCTTTGCACTGCACTAGAACAAAAAAGGGCTGGAAAAAACTGTGGCAGAAACTGTATGGGCCTGCAAAGCCTAATAAATTTAGTTTCTGACTCTAGAGGAAAAAAAATTTCCAACCCTACTCTATATATATACTGTACTTTCTCATTATCTACTAGGCCTAGAGATTAGTGGAAAAGGAGGGTTGAAGTCTCCTGCAATAATTGTGAATTTTCCCTATTTCTCTTCTAATTTCTATCAAGGTTTGTTTCATATATTTTGAAGCTCTATTGTTAAGAAAACTTGTATTTAAGATTCTCAGTAAATTGATCCAATTATCATTATAAAATGTCCTTCTGGTACCTTGCTAAATGTCTTTGCACTAAGATCTACTTGGTACTAATACAGCTACTCCAGCTTTATTTTGTTTGTGTTTGGATGGCACATTCATGTTTTTCCACTCTTTTGTATCACTATATTGCAATTGAAATTGCAATAAGTAGCATATGATCATTTTAAAATGTTTAAAATCAATTTTGACAATCTCTTTTCCTTGGTATCCACGTTAGTATGTTTTGTTTCATTTGTTGAATGTTAAGTGGGCTGTGCTGTCTTGTAACAATTCCATTGTAAGATGTGTCACCTAACATTCCTTGTTCACCACTGTCCTTCCACATGTTCCTGGGTTGCTGTTTGTAAGGGATGAGCCTACAGTGCTGCTTCTGCCATGATTCTCATCTCTGTGTTTCCAGGCTCTAAAGTTGATGACAAGTATGTATTTAATACTTGCACCTAATTATATATATTATCCTGCTTTCATTTCCCAGTAACAGATATGGCATTGTTTTGAAAGGTCAGTATTACATGGCACATTTTTGAAAATATCCAGAATGAATGGTTATTTTAAAAATAACATAATGGAACAATAATCTGGGAAAATAGAAAAGCACTTAGAAAATAGGAAGGGGGAGAGGTACCAAGATGGTGGAG
Organism: Chinchilla lanigera; assembly: GCF_000276665.1. Lineage (NCBI taxonomy): Eukaryota > Metazoa > Chordata > Mammalia > Rodentia > Chinchillidae > Chinchilla > Chinchilla lanigera. The sequence continues at coordinate 8,407,803 of NW_004955403.1, forward strand.
TGGTAAGTAGCAGAGAAAGAGACTCTCTGAATGTTGTTGTCCAGATGCTGGAATACAGCAATGTGAGAAAGACAAGAAAGAGAGAAATGGGTCCCCTGGAAGGATCTGAGGCACAAATTGAAGCCCACAAGAGAGTGAAAGGAGAAACTTTAACAAAGAGGAAGGAGGCAGCCAGCAGTGCCTTCTCCCTGAGATGGAACTCACTGCATGAGAGAAGCACTTCAAACGTGCAGACATATGGTGACTACTGGTGATCCCAGAGACCTCCACAGAGAGACACAGCAGTGGAGGGGAGCACTGGATGTGCAGGACTGCACTAGCCAGCAATGAGTGCTGAGGGCTCCTTTTTGAGAGAAAGATTGGCCAGGAGCCATCTTGGAGAGCTCAGAACTCAAAGCAGCTGCTGGCTCCATCTACTGGCTCCAAGCTGGGCTCAGGTCCACAGAAGGTGTGCTGATGGCTGCAGGCTGAATGAGTCTGGTCTCAGACAGAAGGTGAAGGCTCACTAAGATTATCTGCTACCCCACCAAAAAGCTACTGCTGGCTCACTAGGATAAACTGGCACAGATTGGAATACTGTCTCCATATGTTGTCTACCAGTGACAACAGAGACAAACTTGGAAATGGACTTTTTAAATTTCTTTCTCATGGTTTTTTTGTTGTTGTTGTTGTTGCCATGGTTTTGTTTGATCTTGTTTTTATATGAAGTGAACATGATTTCTAGACTCTTTGTGGCTGTTGTTCTGTTCTGTTCCCCTCTTTATCTCTCCCTTCCCTCTTTCCCACCAGTGTCTTCTGCACCAGTTTCCCAAAGTTAGTGTGATTCTCCTTTGTCCTCCAGCCTCACTTCTAATCTCTTCCTCTTCTACCTTTCTCTTTTCTCCCTAATCCATTTTAAATTTTAACCCCTGAGAGTAAAGTTGACATATTTAGGACTTATATACTGCATATAATTTTCTGGCCTGTTTTTTTTTTGGTTTTTCTCCAGCACCGGGAACCGAACTTACGACCTTGCGCTTGCCAGGCAGGCGCTTTGCCACTGAGCTAAATCCCCAGCCCCTTTCTGGCCTGTTTTAGATTTTTGTTACATAACCACAAATCCAGTTCTTATGGTTAAAGGTGGCAAATTAATAGTTACCTCAGTTTGTCATTTTCTAGGCTGTGATTGTTACTACTGTTATTGCTGATGGTACCTCTTTAGCCAAAAGTGACATAAATGTTCTAAGCGGATATTCTTCCTGGTATTCCAAGATTGAGATTGACTAAGGGCCATAGAAAATACTGTGGCACAGTGCCAAAGAACCAGGGGCTGGGAAAACAGGCAGTAACTTCTCATCTCCAACAATTTGAAGATATCTTGCAACAGACTCAAAGCCCAAAAAACAGTTACACCTGGAAGATACCTCAGAGAAGTTGTCATTTCCTGAGGGTTCTAAATACTAGCAGTAAATCAACCCACCACAGGCAATTTATGAGCATCACCCCAGGAATTAAACCAGAAAAAGAAAAGAAAATGAGAAGATACTTAAACAAGATGCAAATCTAGACATCCAGTTCACCAAAGGCAAACCCAGGGAGCAATGAGGTGGGACAATCTGAAAACCACCCACCTGGCCTCTCTCAAGCAATAACAACAAAGCAACTGAATAAGGCTCTAGAAAAAAATCAAATCAGAAGTAATTTCTCAGATAACTGCAGAGATGAAAACCATGCTTTGTGAATCTAGAGCAGATATAGTTAAAAAAAATAGAGGAGTTTAAGAAAACTATGGATGCCACGAATGCTCAGCATAAGAAAGAAATGGAATCCATAAGACATATTCAAGCAGATATCCAGGAGAATAAAAATTCCATTGAAAGTACCCATAGCAGATTAAGCCAGTGTTAGGCCATGATCTCAGGTATAGAAGACAGGCTTGTGGTTAGTGATCATGAAAAGAAAGATTTCTTAAAAACAGCAAGGGACCATGAGAAATCAATCCAGCAGCTGCTAGATGAGGCAAAGAAGAATAACTTAAGAGTGACTGGAGTTGATGAAATAGCAAGAAAGAGCACAAATGATATGAAAAAAAAAAAAACTGTTCATAGAAGTCATGTCAGAAAACTTCCCTGGTAGGGAAAAAATTTTGACATACACTTAAGTGAGGCATGTAGAACTCCAGTTAGCCAATATTAAAAAAATCTACATCCAGGCATTTCATAATCAAGATTCCAGAAATTCAAAACAGGAATAGAATCTTGTTAGATTTCTTTGTTTCTTTTCTCTAATCTGTTAGAGAAAAGAAACAAAGCACCTACAAGGGAAAGTGCATCAGAATCACAGCTCACTTCTCAGCACAAATCCCCAAGTCAAGGAGAGCTTGGAGTGAAATATTTCAGGCTCTAAAGGAAAACAGCCTTCAACCCAGATTGATGTACCCCAAAAAACTGTTTTTCAAAAGTGATGGAAAAATAAGGTACTTCCATGACAAAGAACATCTGAGGAAATTTATGACCATCACATTAGCACTCTAAAATGTTCAAAGGAAAAAAAAGAGGGGGAGCCAACAATAATATAATGAACATCAAAACCTGAAAAAGAAAAATGACTTTATTCATCTTAATTTTTGAAAGGAGTTAGCAATAATTATTGTAGCAATAAGTGGAAACATTTGCTTGACACAGAAGATTTTATATTCAAATAATATTTACTGAAGCTTTGAGCCACTCTACCCCCAGTATCACCCTGAATGTCTCCTAAGGGCTCACGAGAGCCTCACTTTGGAGGCACAAATTGGGCTATGCCCAGAGACATTGTCAGCTTTGTGACTTTGGGAAAATCTCTGTATCTTTTCTCACCTAGTTTTCCCAAATAATGAAAGTGATGATCAGTGATTGTCAGAACTAGTACAAGATCCTTCGCCTAATGTTATAGAATAGCTCAAAATCTAATTTCAAGATGAAGAGTTATAATGCTGCCTTTGGCAAAATGCTTCATAGATACACCCAATATATTAATATTTCTGTGTCTAAAAGCAGTGCCATTTATCTTATTTTTGAACTCAATGTATTAGGCAATGTAAGTTTTAAGACTACATTTTGCTCTGAGACCTAAAAAACTATTTTCCAACTTAAAGGAGGAAAAAGGGCACGGTACACACTTCTATGCTCCTTGAATTGGCAGGTGGGGTGTGCTCACCTGTGGGCAAGATGCTCTTTCCGAAGCTGTCTTTAGTCCAAAAGCCCTATAGGTGTGGTGGCCCATGCCTATAATCCCAAGTACTTAGGAAGCTGAGACACGAGGATCACATGTTTGAGGCCAGCCTGAGCAACTCAGTGAAACCCTGTCTCAAAATAAAATTTTAAAATGGACTGAGTATATAACTCAGTCAAAAAGCACTTTCCTACCTTGTGTGAGCCACTGAGTTCAGTTCCTCAAAAAATTGTTGGATTTCTGAAGTGGTGTCAGATATTAGGACACATAAATACAGAGGGAGAACATCGTATGTACATTTAGTCTATGTAAACTTAGCTACCCATGAGACCAGAAAAAAAGACAATTTGATCAGTGAAAACAATTCCTCTCTTCTTTCTACCTCATACACCAAATATTAGAGCAACCCTGATATAAGAAGTAAACTAAGAAATGTGTCCCAATATCTCAAAGTTGCTATAGTATGGGCAAAGCTCAAGTGGGATCTAAGCAGAGTGTGGTTCTAGTACTTACAGTTGCATCCATCTGGTTGAATATGGCTCCAGGGTACAACTAGGTCATCTAGTTCAGTAATCTATTTCAAATCTGGATGACTGGTAGTTTCTGGACTTCACATTGTGGTTCTTTTAGGGAACTCAAAGATAATGAAAAAGATACACAATCTCTTCCCTTGTCTATTAGTCTCAGAAACTATTCACACTTGCAAATATCACAAACAACATACACAATGAATAAAAATCCAATTGAAAATATAATTTGATATCTCATTTAAGCAAGAAAATATCTATTGTCATTTATAACTCTGCTTAATTCTTTTTCAAGGTTAAACTTGTGCTTGAGTGACAGTTTTTCACAATTCCTTGAGTTATGTTTGATCTGTCCTCTAGAGAGATTTGTTTCTTTTCTATTAATGTTTCTTGAGATTGTCATTCTCTACTGTTCATCTCTTTGTCTGATAAGAAGAGCATAAACCCTCAGAAGCCCTGATCCACACCTGGGTGTGATGGAGTTCCTCAAAAACTAAAAATAGAAATTCCATTTGATCCAGCTTTACCTGTCCTGGGTGTCTCCTGGAGTTAAAGACACTATATTACAGTGATAAATGCACACCATGTTCATAGAAGCTCAACTCATAAGAACTAAATTATGGAAGTGGCCTATATGTCCATCAAGAGATGAATGAGTAAAGAAGACATGGTATTTATATAGTGTCCCACTACTCAACTATGAGAAGGATATTTATAGGAAGATGAATGCACCTTGACACTACAATGCTAAGTGAAATAAATCAGACACAGAAGGCTGAATATCACATGATTTCTCTCACATGACAAACTGAAAGTATCAATAATTTAAAAAGCAAAATAAAGGAGAGGTGGCAGGAAATAGGGAGATAGACTTCTTTGGAGATAGGGAGGGGATTTGGGGACAGAAGGAGGGGAATACGAGGCAGGAAAAGGGAGTAAAACTGATCAAGACGTGATATGTATATGTACCAATTCCTCCCAAATAATGTAATTGTTATGTATTGCAAGTATATACTAATAAAAATATTTTTGATAGTATGGTGGGGTATAATTCAGTGGCAAAGCATGTGCTTAACATGCATGATTCATTGGGCTTGACCCCCAGCACCCTCCTCCAGACACACACAATGAATAGTGGCCTTGGTTATCCATGTGCACCTGACATAAGCTCATCAAAGTAATTCTCTTGGGAACATAGAATATAGTTACCCTAGTCATTTTGTCAGTTAAGAATTAATGTTTAACTGTAAATGATAAAAACGTGGAACTAGGGCTTAAACAGATTAGGAGTGCATTCTCCTAACACATACAAGGAAGTTCAAGGTTCAAGGTGCTGTGTAAGACCCATCCATTTATAACTTTCACCCAGCTTTCACACCATCCTTACAGACAGGCCCTGGACTTCATGCTTGAGATGGTTGCCAGATCTCCAGTTATTACACCTGCATACATTTTGCAAACATTTCAAATAAAACACATTGAGAAAAAGAGCTGATTTTTACCTTCTGCTCAAAGAGGTGCTTTCCTGAGTGCTCCGTCCAAATGCTCTGCTGCCATCTCACTGGCAAGAACTGAACCCCCAGCCTCTCAACCTATCTGGGAAACAAAGGGGCTTTTTTGCTTGCTTGTGTTTTTTTAAGCTGAGAACATTGCTGCCCCCATAAAACAGGCATTCTGGAGTAAGAAAGAATACAGAAAGTGTATAAGTATGTAAAAAGCAGCCTCAGCCATGGGCCATGTTGTTTACTTCTATAGCTACCTACAATTTAGTCATCTCTGTATTTGCTTTTGACTCAAGTCATGAGCAATAAAGACTAAAAACCTTATGCATTCTCTTTCTCACTTTCATGCTATACAAACTGACACACTCCAGGGTAATAGAGTGGTGAGAAATGAATAGAATGCAATAAACGATAGCTAAATAAGTCCGAGTGCATTTATAGAATGGAATACTATGTAGCCATAGAAGATTAAAGAAACATACAGAATAACATGCAAAATATTTATCACATATGTTAAGTGGAAAAATAAGCTTACAGTATAAAATGTACAATATACATAATACTATTTTCAAAAGATTACATGCCACAAATATATAGTATATATATTCCAAAAGTTCAGACAAACACACATGCACACATATGGGAAAATGACTGGAAAAATATATCAAAATGTTGATAGTCATTATCTTTCAGAGGTGGAAATAGTACAAAATGTTAACTTTTTCTTTTGGGTTTTTCTGTATTTTCCTTTGTTTTGATAATAAACTATTGTTTCTGCTTTGTATAAACAAACTTCTTAAATTTTATTTAAAAATTATTAGCTTTACTTCAATCAGAGAATATTCTAGGATAAAGCCAAGTTATCCTTTTTTGCAACAAACCAATATGAAGTATCTGTGTATTTTTTATAAGACTGGATTTATTTGGTTGCAAGGGATTTATGCCTGTGAATTGTCAAACACAATCCTAAATTTATTATGAAGTAGAAGAGTGATGAGAGTTACTGCTAGTTTCCTTCCTAGCTTTCAAAACTTGGCATTCTTCAAATGATCTCATGACTTGTGTAGTTCATGAGCTCTTGTTATTCAGTAGTGCAAAGGGCAATCAAATACTTCAGGAATTTATTTCTGTTCATTAAGAGAAATTGACTGTATTTGTTATACATGGCAGCATAACAAATTAGCTCAAAGCAACAAACATTAACCATTTCTGGGCTCAGAAATCTGGGTGCAGCCTCACTAAAGTCCTTCAAGCTCAAGATTTCTTATGTGGCTGAACTCAGGTGTCATCTGGGCTGCAGTCATTTCAGTGTCCTGCTGCAAAAGGTCTGCCTCCCAGCTCTGCCCGTTATTGTCAGCAGGGTTCTGCTCCTCCTGGATTGTCAGACTAAGGACCTCAGAGTTCTGCTAGGTTGACCAGAGATCTGCCCCTGCGGGCCTGTCTGAGAGGCAGTGCATGACCTCAGCCAGAGTGAGAAATGAGAGACCAGGAGAGGGATAGCAAAAAGAAAGCCAGAGTTCTTTAGTTGTCTCACCTCAGTGGTGACATCCACCATGGTCTGAGTGTCAGTATATCCCTAAAATTCTTATGTTGAAAGCTAACACTTAATGTGATAGTATTAAGTGGGCCTTTGGAGAACTAACTGAGTCCTTAGGGCTCTACCTTCATGAAAAGGTTTAGTTTTTGGGCACAATAGGCAGAAAGGTGCTGCCTTGCTCCTTCCACCATGAAGAAGCACCATCTTTGAAGCAGAAAACAAGCCCTCACCAAACACCAGCTCTGCTGGTGGCTCCATTTTAAACTTCCCAGCCTTCAGAACTGTAAGCAACATACTTCTATTGCTTATAAATTACTCGGTCTATAGTGGTTTTGTTACAGCAGCCTGAATGGACTAAGACAATATCCCATCACTGTTTGTCACATTCTATCATTATAAGCAAACCTCTAAATCCAAACCACACTTTTGGGGCAGATACCGGGAGGCCAGGATTCTGGGCGCTGTGGTAGAGCTGCTAACCACACCGTCAAAGGATAGCTTTCCAGCACTCTTCTTTCAAAGCAGCAGTGCACGGTTCTACGAGAGAGAGATACAGAAATCTGGTTGGAATTTCTGCCAGGGTAAGCCTCTGTATGTTGGGGAGGAATATGATTTTACAAATCAATGACAGGAGATTCAAACACATCTAGACCCAAACTTTTGAACCCCTGCGGCAGATAAACAGCCTCTGTGGTTCTTGCTGGGCCTGAAGGTAGAGCGGCCCGATTTGTGCACCACAGGTGGCTGTTTCCGTATTGTGAGATGCAGATGGGGTATGAGCTATGACAGTGTGCCCCGAGGTTCCTGCAGAGAGAAAGCAGAACACCGCCTTTTATCTCTATTCTGCCACGGTACAAGGACTGGAGTGGAGGAGTGCTTTACTACTGGACACCTCCTTCCGCAGGCCACTTAGCCTGGGCTCAGCATGAATGAGGAGATGCAGTCTGCTGAGAGAGCTTGTGTCCTGGGTGCCAAGGAGTAGGGAGCATGGGCTTGGGAAGCCTGGGAAGAGGGCTCTGACTGTTGTAGCTTCCAACTCAGCATGAGTCCTAAATCTCTATTTTCACTTTTATTCAATTCTCCGGTATCAATTAGCGTTCTCTAGAGGAACCGATTTAATATGAAGGTACAAGGTAGGCTTACAGTGGTTGTGCAAGAGCTCTTCCAAAGAAGAAAAAGGGCCTGGCGTGGTGGTGCATGCCTGTAATCCCAGCGTTCGGGAGGCTGAGGCAGAAGGATTGCTGCGAGTTCGAGGCCAGCCTGGGCTACAAAGTGAGCTCAAGGACGGCCTGAACTGCCCAATGAGACCCTGTCTCAAAAAGACCAATAAAAAAAAAAGCCAAAGAAGAGAAAGGGAAGACTTCTTTCTCTCTTTCTGTTTTTATTCTACTCAGGCTACAAGCCTGTTGGTGCCATCCACATTGGGGTGGGTTATTCCTCTTCAGTTTGTGGGCAACATGTCAATTATCCACAGACATGCCCAGAACTGAGCTCCACTAATCCCATGGATGTTTCCTAGTCCACTTACACTGACATCACAATTTGACGTCACAACTGTCATACCTCCCATCTGTTTGCAGCCAGTGTGCCTTTAAGAACACGTAAGCTGGCTGCTATATGATAATATTGATAAAGTATGTGTGATGAGAACACATTAACTTGACTTGCAATTTTTAAAATAAATGAAAAGCCATCATTGTCACAAGAAATGTCAGCATTATGTTTGTCAATAGAGGAAGAGCTGTTAGCCTTGAAATATGTTTTCAATGGCAGTGAATTTTTGAATTACTGTTGCCAAAAGTTTTCACTTTTTCTTCCACCCACCGGTGAATAGCTTCTCACAAATACAGGTTATACAGCATTTGAAGAGTTCTTCACTGAAAGGTATTGAGAATTACATGTAGTCATTTCAAGCATAAATCACTGCATAATGTAATTCTATTTAGGGAGGCAAGTTGAAGTTTATCATTAATATTTCAAAACATTTTATTTGGAAATCTCAGACAAATTCAACAGCTAATGTCTCCACTTATATTTCATATTATACTTACCATAATTATAATATAAGGTATAACAGATTTCTTTCCCAAGCTTCACAGGCAGAACCCCAAATTTCCTCCATTTACCCCAACTTCAATATGAGCTATTTTCCAAAGAAAGTTTAGGAAGCTTTGCTTTGTAGCAAGCTGTGTTGATTAATTATCTGTTGTGTTATCTTCCTTACCTTTGGTGTTACCTTACTTGGTATCTCAGCTTCATGCATAACCTTTTTTAACCTGCTCTATATTGCTTAACACTGGAGGCCTACAAGTTTCTTTCTCACATTCCTTGCCTGTGGCTTCCTATTAGTATCTGCCAATCCCAGACACAGGGAAAGAGTGGAAGTTGGAGTAAGAGAAAAACTTTCTACTTCTAAATTAAACTGCAGCTACTGTTGCAGCAGTGAGGAAAGCATAACTGCAAATCCAGCAGCCTCAGCAGTGGAACCTATTTGTTACTTGCACCATGAGCCAGGGAGGGACAATTTTGAAGAGTCAGTCCCAGAAGCAACAACACCCATATCTTCTCAGAAATAGGCCAGAGGATGGTAGTTTAGAAGCATTAGGAGCTTTCAGATGGCACCATGTCGCCACTTTTTTTTTGTTCCACCAGCCGTTCCTATACATTTGTAAATAATTCCCTGTATTAAATCCCTCATGTGTGAAATACCTACCACGGTCTCTGCTTTTCTTACTGAACCTGGAGTAATATATTGATTTCTGTGTAATGAAGAGTTACCTTTCTACTCTCAAAGGCCCCAGCAACCCCAGCAAAGGAGGTGTGGAGTTGGGCTCAGGCAATTCAGGCCCATGGAAGAACATAAAAAGTGTCACATTGGGAAGGCATGAGGAGAAGGCATTGGGCATGGGCAGTCGATGAAGAAAAACACAGAGGAGCAGCAAATAGCTTCAGATCTACTGGGTGGGCTCTTAAAAGCCACCGCAAATCTCTGTTCCCTAGAAGGAACATCTTCAAAATTTATGTGGGGTCAGAAAGAGGTATTCCTTTATGGGTAAACTCTTACAAACTCCCCTCTTTGTTACAAGCTACACTTTTCTTTGGTACTACCTTACTTGACATCATTAGCAGCTTTTCAGCTCCTTAGAAAATTGTATCTGAACAGCATTTTTAATTCATTTATCCAGATAAAGCTCGAGTTACAAAAGTCAAATATCTGAAACCAGAGAGGAATCTGTGAGTCTTGGCACATCCTCTCTCTTGGTTCACCTGCCACTGAATGAGAGGTGATTTCTTCATCTTGTAGTTGGTCTGAGATCAACAGAATAAAATACCTTAAATTACAGATATCTAGAGAGACATAAAAATAGCTTCTTTTTCAGACTCCCTTTCTGTATTACTGACTAGTTGCATCTCACAATAACTATAGCATTTCCCAAAATGTCAACTATTAGATAGAAGATCATGTGACAGTCTCACATTTCAATTCCTCAAGTAGCTGTGGAAAAGCAAACACCCCTGCATTAGTCACCTACATCTTACACCTACAAGCTTACATTTGCTTGTGTGCACCCAAGCTTTGCCGTGCAGGACCACACAAGCCAGAAGCCTCACACTGCACCCTCAAGGGCCACATTTGCTTCATAATGCACGAAGCTGATTGTTCAAGAGCACAGCAGGCCTCTCTACTCTCTGCCTTTCCTCCCCCGGAAGCGGTGTGGAAAAGGAGCATAAGGTAAAGGCTTAAGCCTAGAGACACTGGGTAGGTTTCAGGTGTGCCAGACTACTGGGAAAAGAAACCAGTTCTATAGTCTTTCTATCCGTTTCATCTTGACCATCATTGTGATGAAATTTCCCCCAGAAAAAGATGCACTTTGTTTTGAATCCCAAATTATCCAGTTCTAGTCCTGGGCTAGCAGGGGATACAAAACATTTTCCTCAAAGTTGGAATGTCAATTGTAGACCATCTTTCCTGCCGTTCAGCCTGTGTGAAACGGTGACTCCTTTTGGAATAATTGTGGAATCTGTATTTTTAATGACTTTCAGCATAGTGGTGTCCAATAGGACTTGTTCAATAAGGTGTGCTGCAGAAGACAGTCCATTTTTAAATACAGAGCTTTCAATTGATGTTAATCTTAAAACAATCACACTAAAGGTATGTGAGAAAAACATACAACAATTTTCTTTCTGGACTCTTTCCTAAATAATTCCAGTCAGAGATCTTCTTAGACCTGAAGTTGTGCAAATGTTCTTTTGCAATATGCTTTCTCTCTGCCCTCCCTGTGTCATATTGTCAACTTTATGGTTGACGTTAATACGCACGTGATCATATTTCCCAACACCTTTTCCACAGTTATTTTTATGCCCCCTTCCTTTACATATTTCTTGTACTTGTTTTTCTTCCAGGCTTATTCAAGAGTCTTTTGTGACAGTAGACATGAACTGAGAGCTTTGCATCTTTTTAAGATCATCCCCTCTTGAAGTCCTGCATTATCAGGCTGGAGCTGTCATTAGCAGGGGAGAAATATTTGCCTCAACCTGCAGGCCAGCCCATGATCTGAAAAGTCTTCCTAATCATGAGGATGCCGGACAGAGTGATTTCAAACTCACAACTACCCAACAACACTCTCCAGGGACAGCTGAAAAGCTTACCCTGTCTTCATTAACAAAAATAAGCTTCAGAGTCCTTTTGGATGACCTCTAGCTACAGAGAAACAGCTGGATCAAAAGACCTTGCTGTGTTGATGAACTTTACCATTCCTTTGTGAAAGATGATCTTCACATTCTGGTCATCAAGTAGTTAATACTCTTGCTCGCTTTACTCAAAGCCTGCTGAGAAAAGTGTTTTGATTTGAGGCAGGGTGGTTACAAAGCAGGAAATGGAATCCAGAGTCCTGGGAGTGGGAAGCAGGGATCTTCAGAAAGAGGTGCACAAAGCTCGTGTCAGAGGATTCACTGTGCATGAGATGAAAACGTTAGAATTTTCTATACCTATTTTTATCTCACCCTTTGAAAATTACCATTCATCTGCGGTATTTACACACAATGGAGTACTACTCTGCCATAAATAAAGGTGAGTCATTTGTAATGGAAAATGGATGGACCTTGAGACCACAATGTTAAGTGAAATAAGTCAGCTACAAGCTTGGGGTTCTCTTACAAGAGAAACCCAAGTCACAAATAAACAGCAAAATAAAAGATAGGTAAGGAAGTAGGGAGACATCTTGCTCAGATGTAAAGGGGGTTAAGAGATGGGTGGGAAGGAGAGAGGGGAAGGAAGGGAAAGAGATGAAGACAGGAATGAAGATGTGCTATTCCATGTGCCAACTCCACATAAGAAATATAAGCATTCAGTACTGCAAACATGTACTGGTAAAGTAAACAAGAAAAAGAAAATTACCATTCACATGCGTGTTTTATGATGTACACAAAATGCCCGTGAAATAAATACACGCACTAAGAGGAAGATCCAGGATTTTAAAGGAAGATAATCCAGGACGTTTGGTAACTACCAGCTCAGAGTACACAGTTTATGAACTGTGGATCATGGTTTTTTTATCTCACAGGAATAAAAACTCTTGCCAAGAAATTCCTCCAGCTGCTGTTCAGCCAAGTCCGTTGATCCAGTTGAAAGGAGAAAGGAGAGGGAGCTTTGATCGATCATCTTTTCAGAGATGCACATCAGAAGGAATAGAGGAGGACAGCAGAAATCTGTTTTTACTGTAGAGGAGCACAGGATAAAACTTTCATTCTGCCTGGAGAAGGTGGACTGGGAAGGTTTTATAGGAGAAGCTTCTCAAAAGAAGATTGGCATTGAAAACAGCAATAGAATCTGATGTGAGAAGATGAGCAAGCAAAGGAAGAAATGGCGTACATAAAAGGAAAAAGGCAAAAACACAAAGCCTCTTTGGTGAGCAATCTGAGCAGTCACGTGGCTAACAGGCATTGTAGAATGAGTAGAGGGAATAAGACTGAGGTAGTGGCTGAAGCTGGATTATGGAGGCCTTGAATGCCTTGCTGGAAAGTTCAATATTATTCTGAAACCAGTGAGAAAAAACTCAAGTTGTTTTGGTTTTAAAGCTAGAAACTCAATTTTTCCAAAGATTACATTCGGAAGATTAATGGCAGCAGTGTATATCAGTGTGGATGGAGAGGAGAAAAACTAGGGAAGTGATACAGTTGTCCAGGTGGAAAAGGACTTCAGTGATGGCAACAACATTGGTGAGAAGGTAGAGGTCACAATCTGGAGACATAATAGAGGCAGATTTCGAAGGACTTAGTCAGCTGGGTGGAGGCTTTTGATTCTGAGGGTCTAAGAATGGGGTGTTGGAAGAACAGCAAGAACAGCTGGTTGATGTTGAGCTGACAGTCTTGGTCAGGAGATATAGAAAGGTTGACCTCAGTCAGGCTTTCTGAGAGGATGGAGACGTGCATGTAGGAAGTTCACTGAGGAACTTGGTGATGTGCTAGGAGGACACAGAGGACTCGGCATATAGTTATACTCACAGCTATGATTTACCACAGCAAAAGGATAACAAGAAAAATCCCCAAAAGAAAGCATGCATAGGATGAAGTCTAGAGGAATTCAGGCACAAGCTTCCAAGTGCCCCCCCCCACCACCACAGTGGACTCACACAGGACGTACGTGGCAACACATAGGACATATTGTCTACCTTAGAGACTCAGTGTCCAGGTTTTTTAGCTGGTCATGTAGGTATTCTTGACCAGGCAGGTACAAATTCCAGCCTCTGGGAAGGAAAGTAAGTATTCAGCACAAACCACATTGTTTTACACACACTTGAGGCACGTGAGCTGCTTGTATCACTTCTGGGAATGGTATGAATCCTATTGAGATCCAAGTTCAGGTGCCACCCGAGGGCCAAACTTGCAAGGAAATAGTTTAGGGGACAACATCTGGGGCTGCTGCACTAAGTCTGAGTACGGGCATGTGTGGAGGATCACCGGGACGGCTCTCCTTGAAAGAAGACATTTGTCTCCACGTTGGCTAAACCTTTCCCTAATTCCGTGTATTGACAGGTACAGAGCTGCTAGGGTAGTACTTTACCTCCTCAACTGGCTTTATGCAGTGCAAATGGGTCTAGTGGAGGCGCTGATACATGGCCTTAGAAGCAGCGCAACAGGTCGGTGATGCCCCACCTATAGCTCCCAACCAGTATTTATGAGCCAGGCTGGGTGACACTGCACTATCAGTGAGATTGAGGCTCAAGAAAGAGCCCAGACATCTCAGGGAAGAAGGTTCAGACATCAGAGCTGAGATACCAACCAAAAACCCAAGCGACAGCCTCAAACTGTGTTACGCAGTTTCCTCCAAACATACGGGCTGCCTGTTACCAGAATCCAGTACTCCTTTTGCACACCTCTCTGCATATTGCGGAGGTGCACTGTGCCTCCTACCTAGCCCCGCTCACAGCACTCACATACTTCCTGCCATTCTCACAGTCACTCAACCCCGAGCCACTCCCCTCTTCACAAATTAATAAAACCTGGGTTCTGCCGTGGTCAAGGCCTTTGTTTTGCTTAGTCACTGTTCCAACTGGGCTTAGTATCCCCTACGTTCCCTACAATCACAGATATGTGTTCATCTCTATTCTCACCATGGGTCGCACTGGAAGTGGTAGATTGGAATTTACTTACTGGAATTCCAGTAACTTCTCCCTGGGACTACAAATGTGGACACCTCCCGACAGAGACGAGGCTGGAGCGGGCTCTCCATAGGCATGAGCCTAGGAATACCGCTTGCGTGAAGGGTAGGAAACAGGGCTGGGTGGGAAATGGCCCAACTGAGCCATTGCAACAAAGACCTTGGGCAATGCCACGGCAGGCTGTGGGTCGGGATGGCTCCTCGAAGGTATTCTAGGTGGAGGCTGGGATCAGGCCTCTTTACTATTACATCACCTAGACACCAACAGTTCCTCTAAACTGAGGGAAGTAACTTCCAAAACAATTCTTAAGGCAGGCAGAAGGGACTGAGCAACCTTTCTGAAAGCTGGGCCATGAGCGTTTTGGTTCTGTGGTCGCTTTCCTTGGCATCCTATAGAGGGTATACTGAATTGAGTGTTGCTGGTTGTATAAATAGTTCTGTTGCTGCTTTGCTGATGGAACCCAGGCACTCTGAAGGTGCTGGAATTCTAGTATCAGGAATTAAAGTTCTACAGGCTCCAGATCCAAGCAATAAGTGTATGTAGGACAGAATATTGGCATCTAAGAGCATTCAGACCAGCCCTAAATTTTTCCTAGGTTATAAGGGGAGCTTCGCTGCCTCAGCCCCATCGTCAGTGCTACCAGCCACTTAGAGGAATTCTGCACTGGAATGCCTTCCTCATTGCAAAGGAATGTGCTCCACTCCCACACTGAGGAAGTGTCCTATCCTTTAAGTGAGAAAGCGTCTAGTTTCCACGTAACAACACTCACAATGCTATTCAGACACCATGTTTTTGACATCTTGGTGTTGAGATCTCTGTTAAAAAGTAGGCCCTCTTAGAGTGCATGTAGATTCCGGCCAAAGTGTTACAGTTCTTATAATTGAGGAGATCGAGGCTTTGTGGTCACAGGATGAACCCTGAATTCTGCTACCAGGAAGAGCAGATTCCGGCTGAGGTCTGGCATTCTTTCTACTGCCCCACACATCTCCTCTACCTCCTCGTCACATCCCTCTCCTAAAAGGGTCAGGACCCCAAGTGTGTTTCAGGGAAACTGGAAAAAAATTCTAATTAACAAAATTAAATTTTTAAAAGTATCTGCATTGTTTGGTTTAGACTAGAATGCCAGAATCACTAGCAAATGAGAGACTAACAGACATGAACTTTACGAACGAGGAGACTCTGAAGATGTGCAATCCCTTGCTTGGGGAATTCAAATATCCTGCTGTATGAGAGATGCTGTTGATTTTGGAAATACCATGAATCATTTCCTGAAAGTGCAAATAATGGCAGCTTTTTATACTAAATTTCCAAGAAATGTTGTCTAAAGGCAGAAGCCCTCTGGGAGTACCAGGATATGCACAGAACCCTGTGAGTGCCCTGGATCTTCCCCTTAACTCTGGACACCTACAGTACTTGGGAAGCCCCCAAGTCCTGGCAGGCGCTGACTTCCTGCCAGGTGGTCACATGGTAAAGGAGAAGGCTCCTTTCTTCTCCTTCATTCTAACAGACTACATTGGCCTAAAAGGCATAGCTTGATAGTCATTGAGCGGTGTCAGGGTCTGGAGACCCAATCTACAAAGCATCAGTGAGTGTTTTTGCAACAGCAAAAAGAAACACTGAAATGACACCCAGGATTTAGAAGGAGATTTATTTATGTTGATGGGCACTGATCAGGATCATTCCCAGAATATCACGCCCTGATCTCTGGTGGTGTAGGGCTTATGTGAGATAAGCAGGCAGGAAGTACAGAGGCAGAACGGCTTGTCAGTTGGGGATTGGTTTATACAATGGGGGTCATAATGACCAGCTATGTATCACAGTGACCAGCCATTTCTAAGAGGAAGAATGGGAACTGGAACAGGAACTGTTACCTGGGCAACTAAGAAAATGAAGTATACTGGCTGGTGGTGGTGCATGTTCTGTTACAGTTCCTTATCAGGGAATTTCTGGTGAAGTCAGCCCTGTCTTGTGGAAGAGCTCCACGAGAAATTCAGAAGTGCAAGACTCCTGTTTGTGTCTGCAGGACTTAACTGGAGGAGGTACTTCTCAGCACCAGCAAAGCCAGAAAGCAGTCAGGGTTTCCATTCTGAACCTCTCATGTACGCACTTGACCTTTTAGCCGTTTGTAACTCAAAAATAAAAATTTACCACAGGTTGAAGCTTGAGGAGAAAAGAAAAGAAAAACGTGAAGGCTGTGAGCATTTTCCCCAAACGAACTCAGGTCAACTGACCTTAATCTTCCAATAAGCAGGAGGGAAAGAGTGTGTCTGTGAGACATAGAACACCATGAAAGATTCTAAGACTGAAACTGGGTTCAGATCATTTCTCCTAGGAATGTCCTTTTGAAGTCCACCCAAAAGCTATAAAAATTATGGGAATTCTATAGTAGACCAATCTTTTTCTCAGAAGCCATTGAGTTACAGAGAAGCAGTAACAACTGACTAAAACCAGTTGGTAAATCTTCAATTTCTTTTTTATCTCTACACTATTTTCTTGGAGAGAAGGTGAATGCTTTGACCTTTTGTAATTACATTTGGCAGTACTTTCTTTTAAACAAAAGTTTCTTAGATGATGAGATCTTTGTGTGCTTTTTGCAAAAAAGAGGAGAATATAATAGGGCCCAAGGGCCAACAGCTCATGACTACAATAGCAGTTGTTCACAATAAAAACATGCTAAAATACTAAAATGTGTGCTCTGTTTAAGATGACCATGAGATGTGTCTTTATCCCGATAATTTTCACCTGTGTTTTCCATGCAAGGAAGATACCTAAAAAGAGGATGGATGGGGCTAGTGGGAGCGTCAAGATTTTTATAAACACCTGTGAGGCCTCTGGGGACTGAGAAGGCTTTCAGAGCCTTTAGGTAGCATGCTTACCTGTACCCTTAAAGTGAGGTGTCTGTGTGTTTCTTACGGTAATCTGCATCGGAGTTTGATCAGTCCTGTGCAAGCAATGAACAGCTCTGTATGCCTACATTATACTGACTATGGGTGTTAGAGTCACAAATAAACACTCTGACCACACATCAGCTCGAATCCTAACACCCTCGCAGTGTATTTACTCAGCAAAAAGCTGAGTGAAACAACCACTTTGAATGAGATAACCAGCTTTTGTATAATGATACCAAAGCATTTTACAAACCCATTCATTTCGGGGGGATCCAAGTAATTAATAGAATTATGGAATCATAGAGTTATAAGATGTCTACTTAGCCTTGAAATCTCAGGGCATTCTTCTAGTGCCAGCCACTCTCACTACCTGTTCATTTCAGCCAACGCTTCCAGCCAGCCAGGGGATCATCTCATCATCTAGAAGTGTTCCACTTCAGAAATCCTCGGTTCCAGTATCGGCTGTCAGAAAACAACCTCCCATCACTCCCGCCGCACCCACAGTTACCTCTTACCAGCTGGCTCCTGGCTCCGTAATGTCACCAGCCTCACCCCTCACCCTGTAGGTTGACAGGTCAGACCCCCCAAGCTGCCTGCCAGCTCCCCACTGCACCCAGGGCTATGTGGCATCTTGTCTAGGCGATTTGGCCCGTGCTGTCATTCAGCTGCTCCGTGACTGTTCCCTGAGCCAGGTCTGCGAGAATCACCTTGCTGGCCATTTGTCCAGAATGGCAGCTTCTTGTTGCTCACTCCAAGGGAGGCCCCTCCTCCTTGTAACGCCCACACGCAGCCTTTGGGAGGCATCCTCTAAGAAGCCTGAGCACCCCCTTCATTCCAATCGTCCCCTCCCACTAAGTCACTCCCCCCACCCCCGAACACCTGCAGCAATGAATCATTTTCTGTAACTGTGTCCTCCTGCCCCGAGAGTGAGTGCATTCTAGTGTACAGCTGCTCTTCAGCAACTAATGGGGTTATATCCCAGGGAGGCCATCAGCTCATGGCTGAGTTGAAAATAGTGTAAGTCAAAAATGCATTTAATACACTTAATCTGTGGAACATCAGAGCTTCGCCTAGTCTCCCTTAAATGTGCTTGGAACACTTCGCATTAGCCCTCGGCTAGGCAAAATCATCTAACGCAGCCTGTTTTATAATAAAGTGTTAAATATGTTACGTAACTTGCCGAACAGTGTACTGAAAGTGAAAAACAGAATAACTGCATGGCTACTCACATTAACACACACAGCTGAAAAGACCAGCATGAAGTGGAAGACCCAAAAGTCCCACCACCCAAAGTCAGGGTCTGCCTGTACTTGCCTTCAAAGTCTCTGCTACTGTTAGTGTCAAGGTCTTGGGCAACTTGTTTAAGTTTGTAAGCTTCAGTTCCCTTGTTTTGTCATATCAGGTTTTAACAAGGTTCGTATGTAAAGTGCTTAGCACAGTGCTGGAAAGACAATAAATACAGGTGAAATACGTGTCCCAGGAACGCACTTTGATTGTTCCCTAAAAGGAAAATATTTACCCCTAAATCACTTGCAGTGACAACAGTGTAACTAAAGCCATGACAGCTGGATTCATAGTAGTTTTATTGACATAAACTCCACCCCGAGGGTCCCTGCTTCTCTGGGGGATCCGCCTCTCTCAGGTGCTTTTGTGTATACTCAGGAACCACTGAATCAGATGCAGTCAGCTGCTTGCAGTGAGCCTGTCACTATCATTCTCAGGAAGGGCTCTTCTTAGCCATGTCCGCAGCACCGTTCCCAGCGCCACCTGCCACTGAGACTTTGCTCTGCTGTGGTCCTGGACCTTTCCCCTTCATTTCCTTCAAGGTATCAGAAGTCAAAGTCAGACATTGACCACATTGAAACAAAGCGTAGGGACAATAATGACAGGGAAACGGGACAGAGTCAGTCCATGCCAGTGTCCAAGCCCTGTCCCTCTAGGAGAAAGCACCTTGGGCCCAGGGGTCTCCTTGTGGACACAGCCTGGCCCCAGGCTCTGATTTTCTGCCCCACGACTGACCTCTGCTGAGGACAGCTGGCAGCGAGCAGTTCCAGTCCCCTGGGGGAAACCACACCCGCTTAATCGTGGTGACTCACGTCCAGTGCATTTCCCCCAAAATGCATCATTCAGGGGCCTGTTGCCGCTTTGTACTCAATGAAAACAGTGGCTGCCACATCTGGCCCAGTGAACAATCCCAGTTCCTAGGAAGCACAAACACAAAGTGATCTCATTTTTCTACGATCACCTACATGGTCGCAATCTCTGTATTGTGTCCTTTGAAAGTGGTTTGGACCACTTTCAGGGAGAGACACAAGCTAGTGTGATTCATTCTAAAACGCCAGTCTTGGTCCAGCACAATGACCACATCCTCCCCTCAGCTCGAGTGGGGTGGAGCAGAGCTCTTCCTGGGGCTCCTCCTCTGTTACCTGGCTTCCTCCTCTCTATGTGGAGACTGAGAAGACAGACAGGACAGAGATAGACAAGCGCTTCTTAGCTGCCTGAGGTGATGAGGCCTCCTTGGTCCATGCCGGCCGCCATTGGTGCCTTCTCTGTGGCAGACATCCAAAGCCTGGCTTCCTCCTCAGTACTTAGGCAGATTTTCCAGATGCCCCACAAGGACCTCGCCTTTACTATCTCTGCCACCTGCTTCTTCCCTGGGTGACTCACTCTCCCGGCAGGCAGTTCTCCCTGGTGGGAGAAAGCTCAAGCCTCGCCGCCCTCCCTGCCTCTTTGATCTAGGGTAGAATCAGATCGCCATCACTAGTGCCAAACGATAGCCATGAGCCTGTAGTTCTCTACCCTTTCTCTTGGTTCAGCTTTTTCTTTCCAGTTCTCTTCTTCCCTGATCAGACCAAACAAAGGGCCTGGCCATTTGTAATAGGAGCAGACAGCTGGCTGGGGAGTAAAGGAGCAGGAAAAGCATTTCATAAACATGCAGCACCCTGAGGATGCAGGTGACTTCCCGGAGTCCCTCCTCCCAGCTCCTGTCTGCTATATGGACTGGAAGTAGGTGGCCCTCACGAGGCAGGCAGTACCGTGGGGCAGATGACACCCATAAAGCAGGTGGTACCCATGAAAGCTGGAGAAGCACACCAAGTCCAGCCACTTCTTAAAAAGACCCTCCAAGCGATGTCTGGTCCCTGTTCATGTCTTCCAGTTCTATATTGTATAGCAATTCTTCAGTCCATGCTGGACCACACGGACAACAGTGCTCCCATAAGATCATAGTGGAGCTGAACATCCCATCCTCAAGTGACATCATAGCTGTTTTAACATCACACTGCAAGGTGTCACTCATGTGTACTTGCAGTGACATGGACGGTAAACAAACCTGCTAGGCTGATGGTCATGTAAAAGCAGAGCACATAGAACAACGCACAGTTCATAATGGTAACAGCCAACAATGTTGCTGCTTTATGAATGTCCGTTTCACTGTTTGGCCATTATTTTGCAGTGTGTTTCTTCTTCTAAAAACAGGTTAGTGTGAAGGGGCTAGCAGTGTTATGCAGGCAGCAGGCTCATGTATCTTGTAGTTACAAGGACTCTGGATTGTATCATTGACTTGATTTAACCATGTTGCTTTGTTCCCCGTGGCCCTGGGAGCAATAAGATGGACCATAGATAGACAGACAGACAGATATATAGATACATAGATCTATATATGTACCGCATGTAGCCTGAGTGTGTCACAGGCTATCATACCATGTTCGTGTAAGTACATACCATGATGCTCACACAGTGACAAAATCACATAATGACGTATTTCTCAAAACATATCTCTGTTGTTCAGCAACACCCAAGTGTATTCATTGTTTTGTCCTTGACATTTCTTTACCCTCAGGTTTGGATTCCAGTTGTCAATTCCAGAAAGACAGGGAAGTACCCACACGCATTGTGTGATAACTTCCAAACACTAGACGTTGTACTGGGGCCTTTAGAGATGTGTATAATCTCACAAGACCCTCAAAACCCTGTCTTACTACCTTTATTTTATTGGTGAGGAAGTAGTAGCTCAGAGAGCGTAAGCACATTTCTCAAGACTGCACACGGAATGCTGGCAGCCCCAGGACTTAGACCCTGTGGACCAGCCCTCCCACTCTGGTTACCCGTCTCTTGTGGAAATCTCTTTTCAGAGTTGAGTTGAATCCTTGGATTTTTAAATCTCCCAGCCCTGAATTCAGCCTTTGGAGTCACATGACAGAAATCTCGTCCCTTCTGTGTGCCACGAGTTTGGATATTGTTTCTCTGAAATTTGGTCCTTGTGTGTCTTTATTGGACTTCAAATTTCCATCCAGATATTTAAAGACAGTTATCATGGTCCTTGTTTTCTTGTCCCCAGGATAAGCATCTACATTTCATTCGCCTGATGCTCTCAAGCCTCAGTGGAGTTTGATAAACACAGTTAAAGGCTGAGGAAGTACTCGCCCTCAGTACTTCCGTCTCCTTTTTCTCTCTCCCCTCTCCCACCTCAGGCGCCTGCATTCTGCCCGCTCCCTCCACTCGGCTTCAGACTTGGTAGAGAAGCCGTTAAGCGAAGTCTTCCTATTAGGCCTCAAAGCATTTAGATTTAGCCCAAGAGGAAGGTCAGTGTGCTGCTGGCTGGAGGTGAAGATGAAGGGCTCCCCAAATTGCTCTACTGTGATTCATTTCTGACCCTTCTCTTCCAGAATGGGCTGGCTCAGGGCTTGCTCAGGATTACCACACCCCTGTAATCCCAGCTGCTCAGGAAGCTGAAACAGGAGGATCCCAAGTTCCAGGCCAGCCTGGGCAAAAGCAGGCCAATTCACAGTATCGTATGTGTGTGTGCTCCTTCCCACAGTCATGCTGGACAGGACTCATTATTGAGGTGCCAGATCCCCTGCCCCCCTGAGCTAGGACTTGGCCTGGGCATTCCCTTCACACAGCTTGGTGCCCCAAGAGGTCACTGCTGACCAGCTAGAAGAGGCACTGTCACAAAGTCCAACAGGGAAGATAAAGGGCTGCCTCCCTACTGTCTCAGATCCTATTTTTACACCACGCTAACGGAGGGGCCCTCAAAACACACACATGGGGGTCTGTGAAACTTGAGTTTGCGTGTGTTATGGCTGTCACTGTTTCCCTTCCTCCTCACCCAGTTCATGGGTAGCTTCACCGTAACACCGGCCCTCATTTGACTTGATGGTGCTTTCTGGACTCAGCTTACTGCATGACGGCTGGGCTTCGCCCTGTGGCTCACTTCAGTGTAGACTAAGACTCCCAGGAAAAATCAGAGTGTAACAAATTAAGGACTGACGCAGGCTTTTATCTGTCTTTTTGATTCTTTTTCTTTCTACCCATCTCCTTTGAGTCTTATTTTAACACGAGTCAAGATTCCATTCCCAGTTCTTTTATATGCAGGTTAAGAGGTGAAAGCGGGTATTCTGTCTTCACAGTGCACACAATGTTATATTTTTTTCAGGGTTTTAAATATATGCACAAGAAAAAGATATTCATGAGGAGAAAGTGTAAAAAATCACACCAGCATGCAGGTAATTTGCTTTTTAGGCTGGTAAAATCATCGTTGATTTCTTTCTCTTCTATTTTCTATATTTAAAAGAGTATAATATGGTTATATTGTTTTATAATGAAAAAATTGATGATTCATGTTTTAAAATGTCAAAACTATTACATTCATAAGATTAGCATTATTCTTTAAAAGAAGAAAGATTAATTTACTTTTTTGTAGATGTTCTATCTTTGTAGGATTTATGTGAAATACTTTGGATGATACTGCGACAACATTAATATTGAAATTCAATTTATAAGGAAGGATTAGGTTATCTTCCCAGGGCTTCATTTTGAGCATCCTGAGGACTGTACTAAAAAGCTTTAAAAATAAGTAAATAAAAAGACTTTTTCTTAGGAGAAGTATAAAAGTGGAAAGAATAACTATTCTCCCATAACTGTTTTTGTGACTTTGTAGTAAGTTCGACTCAGTTTGAATCTTTGCTTAGCCAATTCCTGGCTACGTTTTACCACAGGAGGCCATCTTGAATTCCGAGGTCTTCATTTCTAAGATAATCTCTACCTGGTAAGCTTGTTATACTTGGTGGCAATAAATATGTATATGAAAGCACCAACTGTCTCATAGTAAAACATGCCTGAATATTTAGAGTTTATTACAGTTGTGACTTTGAGGTCAAAATCTAATGTTCTTTATATTTTCTAGCACAGTTTGCTGATGTACAAGTTGTAAAGCTCTCATAGCAGGCATGGAACATAGTGAAATGCTGTACTTCTTCATCAAGTATTAAGTGATCATAATTGTAGTGACACCTTTCAGGTATCGGCAACAATGTAGTTGGCAAAATACACTGCTGAAAGTAATGATATTTATACATAAAGTTGCTGAAAACATTTCCTCTGAGAATCTTAACTTCAGTACACTAACTTTTTGTAGTAGTAAAGATGGGCTTCTGCTATGGGTTGTGTCTAGATGTCCCCCAAAAGCCTCATGGAGTCATAGGGACACTTTTTCAGAGGTGGCTGGATCTCCAGTGTGTGACTCTAGAATTGATTCATGGTGCAATGCTAGGATCAAGGGCACTAGGAGGATTAAGGGTGTGAATGCTACTAGCCTGAGTAGTCCGGATAAGACATAAGGGACAGAAAGAACCGTAGTTGTCTCCCTTATCGCTTTACTACCTTCTGCCTGCCATGAAATGTTTCTCCTCTGCAATGCCTGTGTGTCATGCCACCCTGCCTTGGAGCCAGCTGATTATGGACTGAAATCCCTACAAACTATGAGCTAAATGAACCTTTCCTCCTTTAACTTCAGGTGTCGGGCATTTTATTTCAGCCATGAGAAAATAAAAAGCTTCTTTATAGCATCAACAGAATGATCAAGGAGGCTCCCCCAGCTCTGAGGTCACCTTGGAAATACCCTGGAGGACCTCCTCCCCCCATACTATATTGCCAGTCCTTGTTTGAGCTCTCTGTTGCTCCAATACCCATGAATTCTCGTATTTCACACATGTGCCCCTCTCTGGTTGTTGCTGTAATTCCAAAGGTGGAGGATAGTTGGATCCAGACATGTAAGTTTCTTTTCATACCTAAGACTTGATAATTCTAAAACATGACTTTAAAAAATTAGCTTCTTGCCAAGCATGTTGGCAAACACCTGTAATCCCAGCACTTGGGAGGCTGAGGCAGGAGGATTACTGCAGTTGGAGACCAGCCTAAACTACATGGAGAGACCCCCATCTCAAAAAACAACAACAAAAAATTAGCTTTTTGAGAGAAGTATGGTTGATGGAACGGCTAGAGGAAAGAACAAGTCCCATCTACACTGGATTATACATTTCTTGAGTGTGTGTCTCTGCAGAGTCACTTCTTGTCATTTTTCCAAGTTTTTGAAATGAAGAGTATTAAGGCAAAGAAATGTAGATGGAAATATCTATTCTGCCACAGGGCCACTGCTGTATTCTAGAGAGAGTTCATATGATCCAAAACTTTATTCTAAACATTACGTTGTTCTCATGGGTGATGGGCTAGAATCAGGGGAGTCTGTTACACAATTATTGTTACTTTCATTGTGGTTACAAACAAAACACAAAATCAGCGTAAGAGATAAAAGAAAGCAGAGTTTAATGAATAGTCAGCTGTGTGAGCTCCAGCCTTTTCGTTTTCTTATTTTGGTGTTCCTTTCTTGATTCTAATTGTTACAATCAAAGGAAAACTGTTATGCAAACTATGTTCCCGAATTAGCCAATTGTCTTTTAAGAAGTTCGTGCTTTAAAACATTGCTCTGGGCTGAGCTTGTGGAGCGAGCTCTTGCCTAGTATTCCTGAGACCCTTGGTTCAATCCCCAGTACTGGAAGAAAAAAAACGTTCTGTGGAAGCAATGTTTGTGCTTGACATTCATAAGTGGAAGTGTGGCCATCTCACTCCAGATCTTTAATAGGCAGTCACCCCAGCCCCCCAAGCCTTTTAGAACCCCTGATTTTGATTATTTACCCTACTGTAATTCCATGCTTGGCCCCCAGTCTGCCCCAGACCCGCAGAATAGCATCTTGATTTTTGACTGAGCGGCTCAGTCTCAGAAGTGCCTTAAGGACAAAGCTGTCAGGCACCCAGCTGGCCACAAGCATCCCAGCATGAACCAGAAGAGACGCCGGGGCCCTGCGCCCTCACTGCAGTGTGTGAGGGCCGCCAGCTCTGCTGGTCCTCATCCTCGGAGCGATGGAGTGCGGGTGCAGGTGGGAAACACGCACAAGCGCTCTTCTCTTTCCAGCCTAACCCGACACAGATGATCAGGGCAAGGCCGCTTCCTGTCCCTCCGGGAGGTCTGGGCTGATCCAATTCGAAAGAAAAGGTTTGCACTAGCCCAGGACTTCTTCCTATCCGGCGATTCCGTAACCCGCTCTTACCAGTGCTTGCATCTGCAGAGCGAAGCTATTTTGGGTCAGGATTTGTAGTGTGAGGCTCAGTTCCCTCAGCGAACCAGCGGTGCTATTTATAGCTCCCTCCTTTTATTGCTTTAATTTATGTATCTGAATCTGGTCTAATTGTGGGCGATTATCAGGAGGGAAATGTGCGCTCCGGCACCTCAGGGGACTTGTTTGTGGGCCTGTGGTTTTAAATAGCTCATTTATTCCCCAGTAGGTAGAAAATCGATTTTATGGATCTTCAAACATACAAAATAACCATCATGAATAATAAAGTGAGGCATTTAAGAGGTGTTTGCATGTCGTACATTTGCTAGCACTGGCTTCTCCTTTTTGTCTGTTACAGGTTACCTATTTTCTGTTATGGGCTTTCCAGGGCATTTCTAGTGTAATACAAGACAATGAGGAGCTCTGGCTCTCTCCGTGGATTAGAGTAGTTGATGGAGCAGACTCTAGGCCTCTAGCAAAAAAAACGGACCTTTAAGGCATAAGCACAGTAGCACCGAATTTCCACCAGCTGCAGGTGGCCTCATGGGAGCCTGATGTGTCTTAGCAAAGCTCATCCGCCCTAAAGGAAGCAGTGGATAAGTGAACTTTTCGAATTCAGCCTCCTCTCTGACATTAGAGTTCTTATTCTCCACCAAGACTGAGATGAAGATACCATCCTCAACAACCAAACCATTTTTGCTGCGTTTCAAATAAAGTTAGAAATCACTAGCTTGACTGTTTATCCATATTGATCCCCAGCAATGCCATATTCTTTAACCCTCTAGGACTTGCTTATATAATTTCATTTGACCCTAAAGCCATTATTTGCCTATAAAAACCCCACTCTTATTAAAGGCCCTTAAATAATATTACTTCTCTCTCTCCTTTCCCTATCTCTCTCTCTTTCTCACTCTCCCTTTCCCTCCCTGCCCCTCTCTCCTCCTTTTTCTTTCTTTCTTTCTTTCTTTCTTTCTTTCTTTCTTTCTTTCTTTCTTTCTTTCTTTCTTTTTCTTTCTTTCTCTTCTTTCTGTTTTATTTTTAAACAAATTTTCTCTATATAGCCCAGACTGACCTTGAATTTGCAATTCTCCTGCCTCAGCCTCCTCAGTTCTGAGAAGGCTTGTACCAGGCTTGTTCCTGGTACCAGGCTGGCTTCATTGCTATCATTTCTGATCAAAATCAACCCTCTAGTAAAAATCAACATCCTTCAATCATTTGCAGCCTGTTCCCGTGGGAGTTTCGCTCTGTGTGTCATGAGTAGTTGCTGACATACCTCCACTGCCTTAGCTTGCATGCTCTAAGGTTCAGACGGTCCTGTTTACCTGCATCCACACCATAACATCCACAAGCATCTCCTGCGCGGGGAAGGGAAAGCCGTGCCCAAGCCTGACAAGTGGCTGAGGCGGTGCCTCACCGTTCCCATCCTGTGAAACCACCAGTGCTGGCTCCTGTCACACTGCTCGCCGTCCTGAGGTCCGACTTTCCTGCGCATCTCACGTACTTAGGCTCCGAGCTCTGTTCGGCCACATGGGTCAGGCCAATGGGTCAGGCAGAGACGAAGGCGGAGGAGACTCTGACCAGGAGGGCGGAATGGCACCCACGAGGAGCCGCAGTCCGCAGAGCCACTCCCCTGATTGTCCCCGGGTGTTAGTAGAGAACGGCCTTGGAGACCGACCAGGAGGGGCCTCCTTGTTCTCTGGTGATGAGTGACAGGGATTCTGACGCGGAAATTTCCCTCCGGAGGTCGCGGTTGGGCGGTTAGGGTGGGTGGCCACCTGGGGTACCCTGGGTGGACCCTGCTGCAGCGTGTGTCTGCATAAGGAGAGGACGCAGAAGCAGGTATGTGGGGAGGCTGTGGACAGGAAACCCTCACAGGCTCCTCGCCCTTGCCCAGCGGTGCGGGCTGCAGTTCTGCTCCCCGCGGGGTCAGGTGTGTCAGAGGACGTCACCGGCTGCACTGTGTGGCCCTGGATCCCAAAGGCCCAGTTAGAAGCTCGATCCAAAGCCACGCGGGGGTTCAACCTCACCCTGTCTGAAGGGCCAGGCAGTGAGACG
Source organism: Chinchilla lanigera (assembly GCF_000276665.1). Lineage (NCBI taxonomy): Eukaryota > Metazoa > Chordata > Mammalia > Rodentia > Chinchillidae > Chinchilla > Chinchilla lanigera. The sequence continues at coordinate 8,435,558 of NW_004955403.1, forward strand.
CTGGGGACCGGGCACAGGACAGAAAGACAGTGCCAGGTAGTCAAGGTCCATCTTGGACCTTTCTAGTACCTGGGTAGGGAAAATTCTTTCTTCTTAATTGGTATATGTTTGTAGTACATGATGACTATGGTCCTCATGGGCCGCGGGCACATGCACACGGCACATGGTAATTCCCTCCCTCTCCCCCGCCCTCCCTCCCTCTCCTGCTCTCCTCCCCTTAGAAAAGATCTATCTCCCTATTTCCCGACAGAGACGATTCTTACCAGTACCGACTTCGCCTGAAAAAAATGCTTACTTGGGGAACCTGGGTTTCATTTCATTAGCAATAGTCATTGGAATTGCTGAGCTTTCCTTTTCTTTAGCAGGGAAAGTGACACTGAGGGAAATTTTCCTGGAAAAAAATATAGGGCATGGATTGGAGCATAGAAAAAAGAGAGATTGAAAGTGCATGAGATAAAAGCGGCTGAATTCAAGGGAGACAGTGGGACTGGAGAGAAATGAGTGTGTGTGTGAGAAAGTACAAATAAAGAGCACAAGACCTGGTATGTGACTGAGTACAAAGACTAAGACAAGGTGAGTTTCAAAGATGACTCAGGCTCCAAGACGCAGTAAGCAGAAACACGTCAGCACCAGGGAGCAGGAACGAGGTTGGCCTTTTGATTGCTCGTCTCCCCTCCCAGCTTTCCTGCAGCATACTTTGGTGGGAGAATCTCATTTGTCAAAGTTGATAAACTCAGATTGCTTGGTCCAAGTAATTCATGCAAGGTTAGGGAAAGAATTAAACCTTTTTCTAATTATGAAATTCTTCTACCTAGACGGGAAGATAATGCAGAAAACCCCAATGAAGAGGTGTGATTCTTTCAAATCAGTATTTTTGGAATATTATTTCATTTGTGTTTAGTGTGATAAACTAATTTTTGTTTTGTTTTGTTTTTTTGGTTTTTCTCCGGTACCGGGAACCGAACTCACGACCTTGCGCTTTGCCAGGCAGGCGCTTTTGCCGCTGAGCTAAATCCCCAGACCCTGATAAACTAATTTTTATTAAGAAAATTGACTACATTTCTGTAAATCCATAACACATACAATTATTATTTTGTTGGTTAAGGAGTTGTATACCTCTTTATGTTCAAAGCAATTGATTTGTTGCATGACATGAAGTAGCACAACGTTTCACATTTCAGTTTTTCTCTCACTTCTATCAAAAATATCAGATAATTTTGTTTTGTTGAACATGTTGGTAATTGCTTTGTTTGGAAAAGAATGATGTTCCAGTTTCAATCAGCTTTCAGTTACAGAATCTTAAAAGTAATTATCTGACCCCTCAAACCATTCTGTTTGATTTTCCCATATTAAAATAAAAACTGAAGCATATTCTGTGTAGGAAAGTTTTAAAGAAAAAAAAAAGACGCATTCATTTAGGGCTTTACTTCTGTAGCTGAATAACATTAACTTTTTTGGGGGGGGGTGTACCAGGAGTCGAACTCAAGACCTTGCACTAGCCAGGCAGATGCTTGTGCCACTGAGCTACATCCCCAGCCCCTATAGCTGAATAACAATACAGAAAAAAATTGGCAAAAAATGTCCTCTTACTTTTCTAGGGATATTTTTTTCTCTGGTTTTATTTTGCAGTTTTTTTAAAATAGGAAACTTCTTGGGAGTTCCATTAAGGATTTAAGACTCAGACAGTGATCCATGAATACTTTGGGTAATGATCAACTCAAGGTGCTTAGTGTATCCATCACCTTAAAATTTTTATCATTTTTTAGGGTAAGTACATCCCAAATCCTTTCTTTTAACTATCTTGAGATGTTTTCAAGTCAATCAAACAATTTTAAAGGATTTATGGAATGCAGCACATAAAAAGCTAACCATAGGGAAAATAAAAATTGAAATCATGATGAGAGATACAATTACACACTCAATGGGATGTTTAAAATTTTAAAAGATTTAGACAATGATACCAATCACTCATCTCTAGTAAATAGCACTGTGTCATAAATTTAGCTGATTGAGGCCTCAGAAAACTGTCAGCTCATCTCATAGCTGGTGCCCACTTTACAACTGCAGGTGTGCCACACGCATTCATGAGCAGGGCATTCAGTGGAGATGCTGCTCATTATTTCTTCTCCCAAAGTCCAAATGAGGAGGGCAGTTTACATCTAGGCCGTTACACAAGGAAATGGCTAGCCTAGGCCTCTTCTTATAAGGACACCGTCTTACTGGATCACAGCCCACCATAAAGAACCTTGTTCTTAATCAGTTGCCTTTTTAAGACTCTGTCTTTAAATACATTAGTCCCCCTTCTTCCACAAGGGCCACATTCCAAGACCCCTGGTAGACACCTGAAATCATGGATAGTCCTGAATCTATCCATGCATAAATACACTATGAATATGTACACTAGATTTTTCTATACATACCTATAATAAATGTTAATTTACACATTAACTATAGTAAGAAGTTGAAAATAATAATAAGATATAACAATGATAACAACATAGTGTAATGAAGTTGTCTGAAACCTGTGAGTTGCATATCTCTGGAATGTCCCATTTATATGTTTGGACTGTGGTTGAACTCAGGTAACAGGAACTGTGGGAAGCAAAACTGTGATAAAGAGAGCCGTTGTAAATCGCTCTCTGAGGCACTAGAGGTGAGGACTTCATCATGTGAATTTTGGAGGAGGCGCAGTTCCGCCCCTAATTCGTGGAGACGGTTTTATGGACCTTAGCAATGGCTGACCACTAGCCCCTATGTCTTTCCTCAGCCTTTTGCGCAAGCTGGGTCCTAAGTCACCCCCAAACAATGCCAGCGCTGAGAGCACACGTCCTAGCCTCTCCTTTCTTGGGCACCTGTCACTTCGGCTCTAGCTTTGTTCATCCCTGCATCACAAAGCCACGCAGTGGTGAGTCCTCCAGAGTCCTTGCCCACAGTTCCCGTTCCTGGGGTGTCTGGTCAGGGTCCCAGCCATGCTTGTCATCTAGCTTCTGGAGCAGCCCCGCCTGATCTCAGTGCGGGCCCCTTCACAGAGGACGCGTGCCTGTCGGCGTGTTTGGAGAACAGACATCGATCTGCCCTCTCCGCCCCCTCCCTCAGCCTGTCCACCCTATAACGTGTTCTCTTCACCCCACAGTTTCACTTGAAGCGAGCACCCTCAGTGCGTGAATGTGTGTGGAGACACAGGAAGGGTGAGCAAGTGGGCAGTGGCTGGCGTCCCAAGGTGAGAGTTTGACTCTTCAGTGTCAGCTCTCTGAGGGATCCACCCTTCCCCTTAGAATTTCTTTGCAGCGGGGCCTGAGAATTAAAGTGCTATTACAGCTCAAAAGTAGGAAAACAGACATATTTACTTACTGCAGGATTTACACGGCAAGGGAGCCTTCATAAAGAAATGAAGATGCAAAGAAACAGAATCAGTGACTGCTTTGGACAGAGTTGGACAAAGGACAGTCAGTCTTGAAGAAATAACTAAATTATGTGGGGAAGCTTGAAAGCCAAGTTATTTGAACAAGTTCCGGGCAGAATTGTTTCAGTTCTGCCTTCTAGTCTTTGATAAAAATGTTGCTTTCCATCCTGGTTTAGGGAAGGTGTCTTTCATGTGGGAATTTCATCTCTGCATTTAAGAAACAGAAAATAGGTCAAAATGAACTGCTTGCACCTGCTCTTTTTCAAATGTTTTTAACTCAGAATAGTCAATATGCCAGAGCGGTATATTTTTAACTCCTTCACTATCTGCAGTTATGGTGAAGGAGAATCACAAATCTTCCAGGAAGTCGTAAGGAACCTTAGAGCTACTTTTACCAGTATCTTTAAATGTGAAGGAACTGGGGCATGGAAACCTTGTGTCCAGTGACATAATAGTTCATAACAGATTAAATTCTGTAAATCTGAAAGCTAGGACATGTGCAGAGATGTAATATTATGAATTAAAACTTTGTAAAGACTTCCACAGGCGCCCATCGCAGAGTGCCCATACCATTGGAAGCACCCTCCTGAAATCCTCTACCCACTAAGGTGGGCGTATCTCCACTCACGGTCCGCAGCTGGGTGGGCTGGAGGTGACACTTGAACCCCAGGCTCAGCCACTCAGAGTCCCTTCTGGGATATTTGGAGTTGTGCTTGGAGATAGCAGCAATCTATGTAGGAAGACCTTTCAGGTCCCCCATGGTCCTGGAGTAACCAAGTTAGGACGGTGGCATCCTTCCCTCATTACACTGCTGCGGTCAAGGCCACCCTCTTGCACAAGTGTTAGGAATGTCCTGCTCTGTAGGAAAAGCTGACTGTCCACCAGGGGCAGAGCAGAGCAGGGTAGGGGATCCACAAAGGCCTGCGGCTAGGAAGCCCCACTTTGTTGGAGGAATCAAAGCGATCCGCCGCTGCCACCAATGGATGGGTTTCTACAGGTAGGGAAGTGTTGAAACCCAGCTACCACTTGTGGCTTCTTGGTCCAAAGAAATGGCCAGGGGAAATGCTCATTCACTCTGGTGGTGACTGAGGCTCTGCAAGCCAGGGCAGCTCCCAGCCCTGGTAAGGAAGGTCTCTTCCCAACGCTGCTCCGCCCCTAGAGCTGTGTGTCCCTTACCCCCGGAACTCACTTCCCCAGCCTCATTTTCCTCTCCTCCCCTCTCACTGCAAAGGTATGTCGCAGTCTATGTCTTCTTCCACCTGCTTTCCAATGAATGTGTTGTTAGGATATAAATTCAGTACCTTTTTCTTTCAAGGTCTTTCCTTTCAACTTCCATAGTCATCAAAACCTACTGCATTCAGATCAAATGCTTCAGCTCACAGAACTGCTGCTGCCGCTGTCAAGCTCTTATAAAGGAGCCTCTACTGTAAATCCACAAAATAAAAATTAAAAAGCATTGGCTGTTTCTTGACTTTTGCGTACTGGCTGGCATCATCCCTCTCTTCTTTAAGTCAGTGTGGATGGCTGCAGTCGAGCAGAAGGAAGCGTCGCGCACCCACACACATGCACACAGAGGCACGTACTCACACACAATTTTAAGAAAGCACTTTCCTGGGTAGATAAACCTGCAACTTGCTATTGCTGGCAGTCACATTCTGCTGTGTGAAAGGGAGCAGGTAAAAGCCATCCGAACGGGTAATAAAGAAGAGAACTCACAATGACATGCTGAGAAAGCAGTTGGAAGATGAGATCTGGGTTACTGAAGCTTTCTAGATTCCCTTCTTTCAGTCCAATTGGAATTGCCCCTTTATCCTCATATCCTTACACATCACTGTATTCTTAAAATAAATTTGTAATCTCTCTTACGCTAGCTCAATTGAATTTATATTTTTAGCAACCAAAACAGTGCTAATTAATACAATTTTATAGTTTCAAAGCTAAGCTACATTTTCCTAACTCTCTCTTAAAAAACACCATGCAGACTAACATTAATAAGCAGTGGAGCAGTCCAATAACTTTCTTTTTTTTATTTTAAAAATAAAAGGAGGAAAACATTAACA
>NW_004955403.1:8446450-8497078 GCF_000276665.1 Chinchilla lanigera
GGGCATTGGTGTCAGCTGATGGCAGACCATCTGATCCAGCGTCCTCTTGCAGTTCAGGGCATGTGCATGGCCCAGACTCAGGTTGCACTGGTGTGACAATCCCGGTCCAGTGGACCTATGTCCCCAGGCAGTTCGGGGCACAGGCAAAACCCAGACACAAACTACAGGGTCGACAGATTGTGAACCACCTGATTCTGTGTCTCCAGTCAGTTCAGCACACATATAGGAACCAGATGAGGGCCAGACCAACAGCAATCACAAACTGCCAGTGCCTGCCACCCCCTAGGGGGTCCAGGTGCAAGTAAAGCACGGACTTGAACTGTGGGACCAGCAGCTCTTGGAGCACTCACTCACTCAGTGCAGGGCATGCTCAGGGAGGGCCCACACACGAACGGTGAGAGCGGTCCCCTGGGCCTTCTGAGTGAGGACCTCCTGTCTGCTGCAGGTGCATGGAGGGCAGAGACTCAGACTGTAATGGCAGCAGAGTCCTCAGTTGCCTGCTCTGCCCCCAGAAAGTAGATGGGAAATACCTGGCTTTCTCCATTTCAGCTGGGAACCGTGGTGGTGGGAGCGGGTCACAGCCAGCCTGGTTCTGCCTCTTAGTCAGTTCAGGACATGCACAGGAGCCCGACCCAGGCCACTCAAACAACAATCACAGACTGGTCCAATAACTTTCATCATGGAAGTCTGTTGGTTCATTTCTACTCTCAAGTTTCCAGTTTCCTGTTGCATAGCTCATAAAATGATGCAACTTCAAGGCTTAGGCTGGAATCTGTCTGGAAATCTGACATAATAGACTGTGTCCACCTCCCAGGCTAAGGGGCAGTGGCCAGGCGATGGATATCTTTTCCAGATAAAGGCTTCCTTTCTTTGTGTGTGAACACGAGCAGCAAGACACTAGACCATGGGAGCAGTGTCAGCACTCCATGCTTACCTGTCACTATGATGCTTCTGCCAGTATACATTTCCTTGCCTCAATTCAAGGTCTGCCATGCACTAGATGTGAAAGTCACTTCCTTCTTTATTACTTTTACTCTGCCCTGATAGTTTCCTTTTAGAAAACCTATGCAACCCCACTTCTTGGGAACTGTGCTTCTGCACGGCTCCAACCAAGCAGGCAATGATGTGACGCAACTGCTCCCAGCTCACTGGAACATGTTCCTGCCTTAAGCTGGAAAAATCAAATTCTCCCTGCAGGGAATTTGGAAATGGGCTTTGAAACATCAGTCAGTCTTTGTTAGGGTCTGGACCAAAAGCTCTTATTAGTCTGAGCTGGGCAGCCATGAACAGCTTGAAGCAGACAGAGCAGATAAATAGAGGGCAGGAAGAATGAGACCATTGAGCCTCAGAGAGAGGGGTAAGAGAGAAAGGGAGAGGGAGAAGGAAAAGCAGAGAGAGAAAGGGGGAAGAGAAAGGGACAGGGAGAAGGAGAAGCACAGAGAAAGAGAGAAAAGGGGAGGGAGCAGGAGATGGAGATACAGAGAATGAATGAGAATATAACTATTGCTTGTGGAGATCCCAGCTTCTTGGGTTCCAGTTCCTCCAGAGGCTGGGCCATACTCTCTGCCCTTGGATTCCTTAAGATGTCCTTGTGTTTGCCCCAGAAATTTCATGTTTCAACTAATTTGAATGTGCTCTATTCTGGTGTAACCATTAATCTTGATGTGTCAGTTTTATTGGATTAAGAAATGCCTGGATTAATAAAGCATGACCTTGAGTGTGTTTGGGTGGGTCATGGAATTCTGGCCTTGGGCACTGTATCTGAGTCCATGCCCCCCTCCTGACACAGTTCCTCTGCTCTGTCTCTCACATCCAGGAACTCAGTAGCTTTACTTCACCATGCCCTTCTGACATGATCCTGCTTTGGAGCCTGCTAACCATGGACTGAATTCCTCAAAATTGTGAGCCAAACTAAGCCCCTCTTCCTTTAAATTGTGAGAGTTGGGTATTGTGTCTCAGCAACAAGAACGTTGACTAATACTAATACCCAGTCAACACAACCTACAGCTCCCTATATGGGCTGGCCATTACTTGATAAAAGATATAGCCCAGTGGTACTGAACCTATGCCATTGGTGTTGCTTTCCTTGTAATACAAAAGAGACTAACGTATGAGTTAGTTTTTTCTAAAGTAAAACCTCAGTATTCAGGTTTAATTGCAGTGGTGACACTTTGCGATAAGTAAGTGGTTTTGGATTGCAGTTTGGCCATTCGTCTCTGAAGGGCTCGCCATCACAGGCTATATTTAGCCTGATACCCATGTGATTCTCAAAACAGTCAGTGTCAAGAACAAGAACATAATCTAAGTTTATTTCTTTTCTTTCCATGTATCTTTTCAGAGCAGAGAAAGACACTTTAACTTCTTGAATTTGCTTTTTAATTTGAACAACAATTTAAAAATGTGTTTTACAAAGTAGCATTATATTTTAATTGTAGGCCTAGATATGAGAGCCAAAAGTGATGTACCGTTATGATATGGCACGACAGAAGTTCTCGTTTTAAATAACGTTGAGGCCATAAGATCCTTTTTCTCACAAACTTCAACTATTTGTGGAGAGAGCTTATGCTTAGCACTGTGCCAGAAAGCTCTTGACATCGTAGGAGTTAGATTAAACTTTAACCAGTAAAAAAGCTAACAGAGCCGGATGTGGCAGTGCCCGCCTATAATTCTAGCACTATGGGAGCCTAGGCAGGAGGGTTGCAAGTTTGAGCCCAGCCTGGGCAATGTAGTGACTTAAGATCGTATCTCAAAGTGAAAAAATTTTAAAAGGGGCTGGGGAGGTAGTTCAGTATGAAGGCTCTAGGTTCAATCCCTAGTACTGGAAAAAAAGGCAACTGAAAACAAAACGCCAGCTTTGTTCAGAATAGAGAATCTGAGATGGCTTATCCGTTATAGCAGTCCAGGTAAATTTAGGAGAGATCACCTAGCTTAGCAGTTATTAACCTGGAGTCCATCATATATTGAGTGACTCACACAAGAGTGAGTTCATAGAATTCACTATCTCATAGAATTCACTATGAACTCACGGCAATTTACCCAAAAGTTGAAGCCTCTCTGCACTGCTGGAAGGAGAGGATCAGTGTCCTTCACAGCTCACCCAGGCAGCACTTGACATGGTTAACGACCAGTGAGTGCCCAGCCCTCTTTAAGAAACTGAGGTAGGGCAAAGATGTGAGCTCAGCCATCCAGGGGTTTGAAGAGCGTCTCTTCTGAGTCACACCTGAAGGTCACTGGTCTTCAATATCTTGTTAAAAGTCTCGTCAAAGAGAAAGTCAATTATAAAACAGAGACTTTCTGACCTCAGTCCTTTCGTCTGCAGCATGAGAGTTTGAACTACTGCAGTATACTTCCCCGTGCAACTAGATATGGAGATACAAACTGACTCGTTCATGAAGGCCAAAGAAGCAGTAGACGAGCAAGGACTCAATTTCACATTTCCTGAATTTCTTCTAACCATTCCCTGTAAAAAGCTGGGTCTTTGCTAGGGTGACAGGGACCTGGGATCTCACGCTGGCTCTGTCACCTGTTGGCTGTGAGACCTTGAAGAAAAAGTCACTCAGCAACTGCACCTGGGTTCATTTTGGGAATTGGGCAGATGATTTCAACATCCTGTGTCCTTTCAATAAGAGGTTCCTCTGATCCTTGTGTGTATCACAGTCTGTGTGATCACATCGACCTTATTAGAATTTTGGTGCCTCATCTGCCATCAAACAACATGGACACATAAGGGATTGTGAGAAAATGAATTTTAAACACTGTTTTTATTAAGTTAAAAATAGCAGTGTATAGACGAGGAGCTCAACCAGCTTCACTTCCTTAATCCAGGAATCAAGTCAAGGCAGAGAGTGGGTCTTATTTGGTAGTTTGTAATTCTCTTACTTCTGCACTGATTCAGAATAATGCTGTCTTCCCTATGAATGTCTCAGGCTCAAGACTCGTATCTTCATTTGTTCTCATGATCACCTTACGCTGACGAGTGCCTGAAAGTGTTAACGATGGTAATTTTTTGCTGTATTTAGAAACTTTTAAGGATTGAGGGGAGTTCAAGGCCAGCCTGGGCTACATAGTGAGTTCAAGGCCAGCCTGAGCTATATACCAAGACCCTGTCTCAAAAAACAAAGGAGAAAAAAAAGGAACAAAATGTAAAATATTTTTTATTTATTTTTTGTTTGTTTGCTTTTTTGGTTTTTTTCCTGGTACCGGGAATCGAACTCATGACCTTGCGCTTGCCAGGCAGGCGCTGTGCCCCTGAGCTAAATCCCCAGCCCCTGAAAATGTAAATTATTTAAGAAATAAAATTCTCATCAAAATGTCCTCTACATGTATGAAAATACCACACTGAAAACCAATGTTCTGTGAAATTAAGAGGTGTTAATAAGAATATACTATATTAAAGAAGTAAATTCAATTTGTGAAGTATCTGGCATCTTTCTTTACCAGAAAAAAAAACAAAAAACAGAAAAGAAAGTTTTGCACTTTCCTACCATATTTGAGGTCCTGGGTTCAATCCCAGCACTAAAAATAAATAAATAAACAAACTTCTTAGCTAAAAAATGTTTTCACAAAACAACACATTATTTCCCCATTTTAAAAGGAAAACCATTCATTTAAGAAATGGACAAAGAACAATGTCTGCATTTGATTGTGAATTTCTCTCACAGGTCATAGGTAATGAATGACCTATGCTGCTATCTCAACCGTCACACACGGGTCACTGGCGCCCTCACACTGCCCACATAAGGAGCCAGTCAACCTGAATCTTCGTAACGGAGTTTGCTTTTCCTTCCTCATTACAGACAGTAACAATGTCACATGGAAACTAGTTTTTCAGGTATCAATGAGTTCCTCAGTTTTTAAGAACACTTTTCCCTTTCATGATGAGAATACTGCCAAATGGGCTGATTTGTTGAACTGGATTAGTTAGATCACAACTATGATAGTTCACCTTGCAAGCTCCAGAATAAAGGTGTTGCTCCTAGAATATTTCATTCAGTGCAGGAGAGAAGAATAGTTTAAAATTAACTTTTCTCCTTTGCTATTAATCGTTTGTGGATGAGATTTGGAGAGGCAGGTGAAGGTAAAATGACGCAGGATTTGAAACCTGGCCGTGTCCTTCTCTGACTGGCTGCTTCCTCCCCACCCCACTATACACACACACACACACACACACACACACACACAGAATATACCTCAACCCTTAATCTCAGGATTCTCCAAGGTTTACTCATGGATTGTTGGTTTGTCAATAACTTAACTTTGCTTTTGATGCTCTTTAGGAAAATGACTTCAAATTTTCAAAAATCCTCAACTCCAGCTTGGATCTTGGACATTCTCCTTTGTCTCTCATTTCTCACTGCCTGAAGGCAGCTCTGCTCACATATACCAAAAACCTCAAAACGGAACCATCTCAAATGAAATACTGAACATCGATTCCTTCCTTCCTGAATTCTCTTTCGGAAAGTGTTACAATTCTCTCCTTTTGCAAGGGTCACGGCCATGGATAATTTTCATCCAATTGCTCAGTATGCTGCTTTCTTAGGAGCTGGAGATTTAATCCATACAGTCCTGCTACTTCATCACTCCCAATCTTCGCCTAGATAGTGAGTGCCCCTCAAGGGCAGGGATGATGTCTTAAGATCTTGCTATCCCATTTCTTACACTGTGCCTGGCTAGTTTTAGGCAGGTGGATTCACAAATGTGTGCTGAATCAATTCTGAATTAACTATACATTCTCCACTCTCTTTCCTCTTGATCTTTACTCTGTGCAACTCAAATTCAGTCTGACTCCCTGAAGGTCAAACAACTGTAACAGTCTGCTTGTCATTCCTTCCCAGGTGGAATCAAGCCTTGCGGGGTGTCCAGAACATCTTCTATGAAGGACGTAATTTGGATTAGTACTGTTCCACTCCCCTCCTCAAACACTTCGAATTGCCTCTCAAACTAAATGAAAACTTTGTACAGTTTCAAAGGATTTAATTTAGATGTTTCATCTCTAATTAAATTTTTATTTGAATTTTCTGCCCTAGTCCATTAGTTTTTCTGATGGTACCGGAGGACATCTCTCTCTCCTCCCACATGGGGTCCTTTCCAACCTGCCAGTCCCAGGTAGCGTGAAGCCTCTCACTTCTGTCCTCTGATCCCTGCCTTCAGAATGGCTTGATATTTACTTCCTTCGCAGCCTTTGCTGGCACCTAGACCACTAACAACCAGGTCATCAGTATCCAGTTATCGATAGGATCATTTTCATAGACGCTCTAGTTTCCGCCTGCGTGGCGGGTGTTTGTATAAAGTGCTTCCTGTATGAATAAAATGTCTGCATGTAGTGCAAAGAGCCCATGCCGTTTAAAGCATAGCTGGCAGTTTGGAGCGCACATGGATTCTGGCATCTGACAAGTGGACTGACCCAGGTTCCTACTTACTCTAAGTGCAATAACTGTCACTGATCTCTGGAGATGTCCATGTTCTTATCTACAAAACGGGTGATCTCACCTCCAGATGTTGCAGAGGATGAAATGTAAAGTTATTGCCTTGCAGCAGGAAGTGGAGGACTCAACATACAGCACTACTGCAGTTACTGGCAGATCAGGACTATTAAGTCTCAGGTCATTTGCCTTCCAAGACAGAACATATTCCTGTCTTTTAATAAGGGACCACAGAGAAAAGTGACTTATGTCCTACAACCCAACTATGATATATGCAGGTAAAATCTTGGAAAATGGGATTATTTTCTTACTTGCAAATATTAAATATATTAACGTTGTTCTTTCAATAAAATTAGGCAGGCTCCAATTATTTCACCTGTAAGTGGAAACTGTCCTTTAATACCCTAAGAATTGGAGTTTAGTACTTAGCCATACCTGTGATACACCTATTTCACTATACAAACTGTTCTGTTACTTTCTCGCCAGTAAAAAACCAAAAAAAAAGAAACAGACCAATCTGAGAGCTAGTTTACACAAGAAACTCAGACGATCAACACATGCACATTATCTGATGATCGAAACACTGACTCAATTCAGAATGGAAAATAATGTCCGCGCCAATTTTAACTCGATGGAAAATCTCCTTACATGCTGTCAGGAACGCAAGAGTGCAAAGTGTGTATTTTCAGGGGAAACATTACCTAATGAGACCCTGGCCAGTTGAGTGAGAACCTACTACCAAAGAAATCTTTTGTCTTCTGGGAAGGCTAATAGCAGGGTATGGCACTAGACTTCAGATGTTTGGTTTAACAGTTCACAGTTGAAGACGGTAGTCTCAGAAAATTGCAAAATGCCTCTGCTGAGCCAGTTACTGGTAAGATTCCACCTCTGTAGGCACTACTTAAATATCTTCCTACATACTCAAGCCTAAGTGACCTGCCAATATCAGGTGTCTGTGAGAGTTCTAAGACAATGGCCTTGCTTGCTTAGGATTGTGTGTGGGTGTTGAACATGGTACTTTAAACAAATTTACGAGGTGCAAATTTTTAATGCTAAGATGACTCATAAGGTTTCAGAATGTGTAAATATGAAGCACAATCGCATTTATACCATCACTGGGCTCACCCACAGCAAAACTAGCTTCATTACCATATTGTTTAGACTACCAAGACACTCACAAAATTCGCCCCTCATGCTAGGCTGATGAGAGAAACTGCGGGTTTATGATTGCTAACATTTGTAGGGTACAGCCATCTTGAACCAATGCCATAACTTAACCTCCATTTTGCAACATGTTTTGATGGCAGCATTCAACTAATTCTATTTCTCTGAGATTATGAGAAGGTATACTGGAAACCTTAAGTAGAGGGCAACTGTAAAGAAAAAAAATTCTGGAACTTTATCATTGTAGCTCTAGATCTCTTTCAATTTACATCAATGTAGAACTATGCTCCATGTAGAATATCTTAAACACCTTACTGAAAGTTTAATGAGGCAAGTAATTAAAGTGCATTAACTATGAAGTCAAACAAAATTAGGAGGCAATTTCTCAATGAAGTGTCTCGATTTGTGGTAACGAGTATACAATGCATACCTATGCCCAATCATGTTGTACCCTAGAATATACAGTTTGTCAATGAAATATTTTAAAATTTAAAAAAGAACATAAAATGATTATAACTAAGCATTTCATATGCACACTGAACTAAAGACTAAGATTAGACTTTTGTGATTCACTTCTGGTGTTCCTTATTTGAAGGTCTTATCCAATTGTTTATAAAAATGTTCTGAAAATTTCCTTTGGTTGAAACCAAACTGGTAGAAATCGGGCCTTTACCATTACTAGGTTGATACTTTAGAATAACACCACTTTGCTGTCAGAATAACAATCTTGGAAGTTGTGACTAGAAAATGTGACACGGCCTGGAGACCCAAAACTCACCACAATGTTGTCTAAATACTTAAGAACTGTATGACCCTAACAGATGGGAAGAATATGAAAGAATAGAGGAGCTGAATGAAGAGATTTTGTAATGGGACCAATCATTATTCATGTTCTTCACAAAATGACTGATAGAATTTGCTGAAACTTTGTACACAGTATAAGAAATCTGACTTTTCTTTTTTGGATTTGAAGTTTAATGAATTGATTATGAACTTAATTCTGGACAAAAGAAAAAACTCTTTTTAATTCCATTTTCATAGGTCACCAGAAACAGAAGCCAAAAAAGTAAGTTAAAAAAAATGTTCTTTGAGACAGTCTCACTACATAGTTCAGCCTGGTGTTGAACTTATTATGTAGCCCATGCTGGCCTCGAACTCACAGCAATCCTCCTGCCTCAGCCTCCCAAGTGCTAGGATTATAGTCATGCACCACCAAGCCTGTCAGTTTTACAGATTTAACTACTGAATACTCAGAAAAATCCTAGCTCCTGCATTTTTTTTTCATTTCTATGAAGATAAAAATTGTCTTTAAAGGGATACTACAGTTAACAGCAAGATTTTTGAGATTAATTTGTATCTTCAATAAAAATATCAAGGCAACGGATCATTCTTTTATTAACTTTGGAAGCCCACTTGTGAATTTTATTTATGAGGAACTCACAGATAGTAAGCTGGACTCCCTGAACTACCACCCAAGCACGTCTAGGCCATAAGGTGGGTTTTAGTTAAGCATGAACTATCGTATTTGGATAAATATTTCACACTGCTGCAAACACAGTGTCTGTTCAATTCTAACTTCAGCCATTTACTCTTGATGTGACAGTTCCCTTGGCTTCACTGACTTAATACTTCGGCTGATTTTCTTCTGACGGCTCAGTGCAGTATTAAGCGAAGGTGCAAGCACCATCAGTGTCATGTCAATGACCCTTAAGCATCTGAGCAGGTGAAGGCGGGGACGCCGGGGACTCCCGCACACACCCAGGGCGTAAGCCTTCAGTGTTGTCAACTACAACCAGGAAGGCACAGCAGCCGCCAGGGGCCTCATACTCACCCAACTCTACAGCTTTCACCTAAGTTGTTTTACTAATGAAGGACATGGGAAAAAGTACTTTTTAAAGAACAAAAACAAAAGAGGGAGGCTCGAAGTGACACATGCTACACCTCTACCTCACGTGCTCCTGCCGACACTTCAATCCCGGCTGTCTAGCCTGCATCCCTCTCACTAAATGCCCTTCCTCTACCCGTGAAGTCCCCTGCCACGATGACTAGTGATACAGCACGCACTCCGATGTCAGCGAGTTTGTACTCCATACGGACCAACCTGACCCTGGGCTCACAAAGGCCAGGGTCTTACCTTACATTTCTGTGCTCTTCACTCCTATCCTGCCCTTTGATACTGTGGCCAAATCACTACACCATCTACAAATACGTAATGTATTATACATGCTAAATCCTAATGTTCCTTCTACTTAGTTGGTTAGAAACAGTGGAGACTTTTTAAACGTCTTTACGAATTTCTTGCAAGTTAGAACAATATAAGCTAACTTCTCTCTGTAGCAGACCAGCCAACTGAGGACCACTTGCCAAATAACTTCAGAAATTAAGGGAGCCAACAATCACATTTAGTGACAAGTTAGACAGAAGCTTCTGTGTAGACGCTCAAGCCCAGCCCAAATAATCCAACATGGAAGGCAGAGTAGGCCCAAATCACCCACTGTGGAACGTCCTGTGCAGAAAGCACTATGAACATGAGTGTGTGAGGCAAAGAAAATCTTTATTGCCACAGAAAGCAGGTGCACTCACCCCACCTCACCAAGAGCGTTGAGAGTCACAAAAATGCAGACTTCACACAGCAAAGTACAACAGACTTGGGGAAATGGTCCCTTGGACTATATTGGCTGTAATACTGAGGTAACCAATTGACCTTGCTTAGTGAAAATACCTCTAACACAATGAAAAACATCAACTAGTAAGAGCATCCAATTCATATATACATTTCAAATAAAAATATATATTATTTGCTTTAATGTATAGCAAGTTTAATACATTAGTGTTTACAAAATAAAAACTGTATACTACTGAAATTTTTCTTGTGCTTCCTCATCACTAAGCTTGAAAGATCAGAAAAGTATACTTAAGGAAACTTATTTATGACTTAAAGATGCAGTTTGTGGGCCCACGAAAGATGGATAAATAGTAGCTGGAAGTTTATTGCATCTTTAAAAACTGTTTCTTATTAAAACCTACAAACTTGAACTATAAGACACAATTAAAAAAAAGACCACAAAATTTCTCAAAATAGATTAGAATACAGAAAACGTTTCATGAAACTACTGAGATACTAACCAGTGCTATGGCTAATATTAAAAACTGAACAATCTATTTAGGTCGTACACGTACTACACTTTACACACAGTTAATGACACAACCACAAGAATCAACTTCAAACTAGCAACAAAGTTGCAAGGTCCACAAGAAACTTGTTCAGTAGGCAAAATGCTATGGTACAATTAAAACATTCAGGAAGGGAGAAACGCCTTTTAATAGTATAAAAGTTGTTTACCGGTGTTTCTACTGTAAAGCTCTCCTATGTATCAGAATAAAAAGCAATTCTACATGTGACAGTGATCAGAGACCACAGTGCAGACACTGAACATTTGGCTGACGAATTTCAGTGTAACAGGGTATGACTTAGTATTTATTACACAGTTATGATCTGAAGCAGAACTAAAGACAGACATATACTATGTCGATACACCCTTCTTGGCAGTAACTGGGTTAGGTAGATCTGTAGGAAACAGGTAAACTGTCAAATATCTTTTCTTAAACCAGCAGGAAATAGATGTATATTGGCAGATGTTGGATTTGTATTTTTTTTGTACCGCTATATTCAAATGTGAAATTCTCATAATTATATCAGTACACTGACATTTAAATATATCTTCACATATAGAAAAAAATATATGCACATAGTCCACTAATGGAACAGGGGAAATTTAAAACATAGTGTCAAGCTGAATAAATTTTACAAAAAAACCACATTAAAAAACCTGGGAGATATCCAAAAATGGACCTGCAAATAAATACTGAGTTGTAGCTGTTAACTGCGCTTCCACGGAGCCACGTCTGCAAACGTGGACGCAGGGAAAGCGCACGCCTGTGGCGTCCTGGCGGTGAGGCATCCCCGTGAGAGCCACTGCGTTTCTGCGGCTCTTGCACAGGGAGAAGAATTTCTGGATATAAAACACAGACTCTCTCATAGCTGTGTTAAGTTACCATCTCTGTCACATTTGAAGTTAACTATGTCTTAATCTATTTAGCACATTCTGAAGTATCATGTTTAAATCAAGGCTTTTATACATTAGTCCATTTGTTTCAAGTTCTCTGTCCAGGTAGTAGCTTCCTCTCTTTGCTGCATCCTTAGTAGCTGTTATGTAGTCCAATCTGGGTCAGTTAGGTAGGATGTATTTTCTACGCTACTCACTTTTAACTTTCCTTCAACATTGTGTATATGTGCACTGATTAAACCAGTGAAAATGACATTACTGAATAAATGCTACACATTTTCCTATTAAACAAAATCAGTTTTATCAAATATTAAATACACAATATTTTCCTTAGCTTAAATTGAGTATTTGTTTTCTATTTTTCTAGTCATTGCAACCTTGCCAATAACTACGTCACTTAAACTTTCTTTTTTGAATGCAAAGATCCTAAACTCTGATGTATAATATTTACGCTAAATACACTTAAAGTAGACAACAAAATTTCAAGTAAAATAAACTGCATCCACATCTACTAGACTGACCAAACAGGTCTGGACATCTAGATTTTAATTCTATAAATTACACAAATACATTTTACATTCTTAAATAATGATTGCTTACAATATTAACTTGTAAGCCTTTCCACATAAAGCAACTTACACAGGAATGTGAATGGATCAGTATTTGTTACAGATTACAGCACTCTCTTGATTTTCTCTTTTGTGGCTGCTGTTTTGTCTTCCTGGTTTCCACAAACTACTGAAGAAGTCCTTATGCTTTGGCTATGAAATCTGTTTGAGCTGAATGAGGCAACATCGGTTATTAAGGCTTATTTCTATGATGGAGCATGATCCTTAAATCTGATGCCATTTCCAGAGAACAGCGTAGGAATCCCAGCTATCTTGAATCTTCAGGCTCTGTTTTGATGACTTTCTTCTCCAAAGTGAAAGCTGAGTGAGGGTAGTCTTTTAGAATGCCAAGACTCTCTGCATAAAAGTAAAAACACAACATATGATGATATTTTGGATCAATGAACTACAAAAATAAAAAATTATAAAACAAAATTCCACAGCAAATAGTATCAACTATTTAATAATTCTATAGTTCTATATAAAAATTTGTCTATAGTGTGGTGGTTAAAAACTTGGATTTGAATTTCAACAGTGCCAATTACTAGCTATATATATCAGAGCAAGTCACACCCTTCCTAAGACTTACTGTCTTCATCCATAAAATGAGGTGACTACACATATAAATGTCATGAGAGTCAAATGATGAGGTGAACATGAAACAATGAGCATATATAAAACACTCTTTTTAAAAACTGCTTGGCACAAAATGAAAAAAAATGCAAAATAAAACTGCTCACTCATATACAACTGTTTTGGGTTTAAAATATTTACTACCAAAGAAGAAATGAGACAAGAAAGTATCTTCGATGTTTAAATATGGAACTGTTTTTAAAAGTTCCTCTAGCTATGAGACACTAAGAGAAAAAAGACTACCCTTCCATAAGAAATCAGCCTACAGAGTTTTAAGTGCTTAGGTATTTCTGTCTCACACAAATGTAATCATTGCATGAAGTACTAAACACCAGGAGATATACAGACAGACAGACAGAAACACACATCTCCAGGCACACACATGTGTCAGTATGCAGACAGACAGACACACACACACACACACACACATACACACACACATACACACAAGGATTCCAGTAAGGTAACCAATACTAATAGTTTATCTGAAATTAGGTAGCTCAATTTATGAATCCACTCTCTCAATATAGAAAGGGCCATTTAAATTGTGCATAATAATAAAAATAGTAGCCACCACTGAGTCCTTGTCAGCCATGCAATTTATATACACTATTCGATTTAACCCTCCTACTACACATGAGGTAAAAACTACTAACATTTTACAGATGAAGTAATGAGGGAGGAAGAATTAAGTAAGTGCAATTAAATTCGGGTTACTGAGTCAAGTATCAGTGCTGAGATCTGGGCCCATGTTTGCACTCTATGGAACCTGAATTACTTCTACTCAATTTTTTAAAAAGTAGAAAAAAGGCTTTTTCAAAGGTGTTCTTTTGTTCTACTTTTTTTTTTTTTTTTTTTGGTTTTTCTCCTGTACCGGGAACCGAACTCACGACCTTGCGCTTGCCAGGCAGGCGCTTTTGCCGCTGAGCTAAATCCCCAGCCCCTTGTTCTACTTTTATAAAGCCCTATATCTAAACTATACCTTTGTGCCATGTGTGGTGAAAAATATGGTGAACATTTAAAATAATTTGTTACAGTAAAAGACACATTGCCATTGGTTCCCTTCTGCAACCCTTCTGCTTGCTTCAGACACACCCATCCCATCATCCTGCCACTTTCTGAAGCAGTTCCGGAAGTCTTCTTTCACGAAGGTCTTTAGTTGTGCTGCTGTGGCTCCCTTATGGTCTGAAATCTAGGCCCAAACCTTTATGTTTCATGGTCACTTTGAGTTTGAGGAAGAGCTAGAAGTCACACTGTGCCACATCCAGGGAGTGAGGTGGGTGAGGACACACTATCATGTTTTTATCAGCCTGCCTTTTCATTTGGATAGCCTCTGCAGTGGGGTTCAGCATGTTTTCTGATCACACTTTGTAAAGTCACTAAGGAAAGAGGACTTCCACCAGAACTGCTTCAGAAAACAGCAATAACCTGGGATAAGTGTGTTAAAAGTGAGGGGGAGTGTTTTGAAGGGAATTAATGCCTATGTATTTTACTGTAATTTTTTTTAATTTTTAAAAATATTCACTATATATTTTTATCATACTTCATAATAGAGGTGTAAATTATGCTCTTATGGTAAGAAACATGAGTAATACAAATGGAGTATTTCTTTTATAGACAGAGTTCAAAGAAATTTTCATTGGTAGAAAGCTTTAGTTTTATTTTTTAAGAACTTTAAAGAATAGATTCCTTTTTCATATTGCAGAAAATGAGACAAATATTATTTTAGAATAATTTTCAATTTCTTAACCTCCTTGATAGTCTTAAAGTAGCTAAAGGTAGGCATGAAATAGCAGATGAAAGTCATAGCACTGAGTATTTATAACTTTGGCCTTCTTACCATCTATTAATTGTAGCCTAAGCAAAAACTAAGAGATAGACTCTTAATAACCCTTTTCCTGATAAATATATAACTCACTCTATCAGATACAAAGTCAGGTTTAATTCCAATGTTTTTAAAACTACTCTTCCCAGGGATTTAGAATACAAATGTAAAGTTATTTTATCTGGTCTTGGGCCTCCTCATCTATAAAATTAGTGACACTAAGTAACTTCTAAATTTACCTCAGTTCAAAGCCTGACAGATTTCTTTTGAATGCTGCTGATCTAATGCTCTAACTCACTTTATTTGAATAAAAATATGTAAATACCCAACTAGAAGCTGCTTATCCCTTTTATGATGTTTACTTCTGGAATATGAGTATCATCCCCAAAACACATCTGCATTAAAAGTCTAGACTTTGTTACATAAGGTTTTTTGGGGTAAGAGCAAATATACAGTTCATCAGTTTTGTATTAGGTTATTGCCAGAAAAGGGCACACCAGCCAAATTCAAAGCAGCCATTTAGCATTCAGTTTAGAAGTCACCATTCATGTAATAACTAATGAAAATAATCTCAACCTCCTGAGTTTTCCGTATCACTCTTTGGAATACTTTGTTGTCAAAAAGACTAGCTAATGTTATAGCAACCTACAGTTTGCAAAGGGAGAGGAACTGACTAGTAACACTGTTCTGAGGACATGAGGAGGCCAGGAGCGAAGAGGTATAGCAGCAGCAGGAGAAAGGAAGGGAAAGGTGCTTCACTCGAGTTTCACTCTGCTCATACACACATTCTCACCTGACGAGTGGGATTTGGCCTCCCCAGAGTAAAGCCTACTCAGCTCCCCATCCACCACAAAATGATGAGGGTGTCTGTTAGGTAAATTAGGCATTCGGAGATTCAAAGGTCTTTCTCCTGATGAAAAGAAAAAAATAACATGAGTAATACGAAAAACATACCAGAGCTTTTCTTTAAAATGTTTTTACAAATTGCCTGAATACTTCTTTGGAAAAGAGCAAAGTCAACAGGCACTGAGGAATTTAAACAGCAGTGGGGGAAAAAGCTTTCTAAAATGATAATTTAGGAGGGAAATGTATGTCATTTTAGCTACTTCCAAACTACCTAATTCTACTTGGGCATTTTTAACAGTTGAAAATGCACTAAACAAAAGACAGAATTCTAGCAAGCATTCCAACTTCAATGTATAATACATTTTCTCCTCAGGCATTTTCTTACTAGGACAACCATTTTTTCCAAGGCATGTCCATCATTAACAACACAGCAACGAATACTAGACAGAGATAGCTTTAAGCTAATTACAAATTAAAAAAAAAAAAACCTACACCAAAATCTATAAAAAAGTTAGTGCAGATACAGTTAATATGCTTTGTACACTAAATCATCTTATCTGTCATAAACCCAAATCTTTCAAATAAGCAAGTTGCTACCCCACACTAAATTATCCTGGGGTCTCCAAGGTCACCAAATCTACCATAATTGCCTTCACTTCTTAACTGTTAAACATGACTGGAGAAGTTAAACAAGACCTCAACCAAAAAGTTCCTGTAATATTTTATAAAGGAAGAATTTTCTCGTCCTCCAGTACTCTCCTCTGCTGACAAGGCAGTACCACACAGCAGTACTGCACTCCGTGTTGGAGAACGCTTGTTATAGCGGTATTCTTACTTGGAAGGAAGCCTTACTGACAACCCTTCTCTGTAAAAATGTAAGAATTATATAAAAAGACAGTATAAAATTCCCATTTTCTTCAAATACTGAGTAACCATTTGAAGCTGGAGGCCACATGCACACACTTGACACTGCCCACCCTCAGCGAGCATGGGAGTGCCTGCACCTGGAGATGCTACTGAAACCTCAGATGTACTGGACAAAGTAGTAATGATGGCTTAAGATTTTCCTCATGTGAAGATGCAAGAAATTAAATAATTTTCAAAATAGTGAAAATAGTCATAAAATCACATAGCTGTCTAAACCTGAGTTGTCCTTTTTTTTTTTTCTTTTTTGGTATGGGAAACTGAACTCATGACCTTGCGCTTGCCAGGCGGGCGCTTATGCCACTGAGCTACATCCCCAGCTCCCCCTTTGTCGTAACTCCTTAGAGCTATCACATTCTCTTAAGAAATGACAGCTATAAATTTCAGGTAAGGCTATTTTTGAAGTTTACAAAAAATATAGTTTTTATCTTTTTACAATGACCAGGGTGGGCCAGGGATAGAGCTCAGCAGCACAGTGTCTGCCTGGCAAGCACAAGGTCCTGAGTTTGATTCCTAGTACCAAAAAAACCCCAAACAAACCAGGGCTAGAGGTATAGTTTAGTGGTAGAGCACTTACCTACCCTATGCCAAGACCCTGGGTTCAACGTACACACGTACACACACACACACACACACACAGAATGACCTGTACTGATCACATCTCCCAATTGTACCACCACTCAAGCACACGTGCCAACTAGTGTATGGGAAAAATAAAATTAAAAACTTTTACAAATTAACATTTGCAGGATGCATTCTTGCCTTTTTTTAAAAAAGGAGGTGATTTAAAATTAATTTTCACAGAGAACTTATAATTTCTACAAAACATCAGGTTTAAAAATCAGCAGTCCTTCCCATTTCTCTTTGGAAGGTGCCTGAGAGGCCCAGGGCCGAGGAAGGAGGGCTACCTTGGCCGTCGGAGCTCTCGGCAGGCAGGCCGTTGGGGCTGTGCTCCTCAGAGCCCTGCCTGTACAGCCCGGCAGACAGTCTTCTCTCCGCATGCTGCAGTCTCTCGTAGCCAGCTTGGGCACACAGGAACTCCATCTGCTTTGCCATCACCTTTTCAGGCTGCTAGTAAGTAAAGCAAAAATAAAATCAGTAACTATAAAACATTCTACATTTTTAAATGGTTTAAAGATGCCAAATTCAGGTTCCAGTAAATATATTTAGTATTCATTAAAATTAGTTCACATTTCATGTGGTATATTTGGTTCCATAAATATGAATAAAGGTCTATATCATGTTAAAACACAAAATGCTGGATTCTGTACAAAAGAAAAAGGTTTCTTCTCAGTCCTATGAAGAATACTCCATCCCAGCTCAAAGGCAACAGAACCTTAGCTCTGTTTGCCAAGGTATCGCGTGCTTTAAAGGATTTTTAAAAAGGAACCTAAGAGCAACAGCAACATCTGCTATCAACTGCTTCTAACACACAGCGTGAAATCTCGGCATTTTTATTTTAGAATTTGGCACTACACAGACTCTGATGGGATGACAGTATGTTTGAGAGAGAATAAGGTGTAAAATGGTTGTCTAGAAGAATAAGACAAACACATCTCCCACTAAAATTAAACAATACAAATTATGCAGAAAAATATCAATGCCAAGGGGGATCTTCATCTGCACTGCAGAATGAATCCGCAGTATTTTCCAACCAATCATAAAGGACATGTTTTAAAATGTAAAATTAGTGAGGTGACATATACATTTGCCTCATGTTCTGTAAGTTCCTTTTCTATGCAGTGCTCTAAATTACTCGTATGTGATATTCAAAGCAGTGTATCTGTGGTATTTTGCCAGAAGGTAATAGTCAAAATGCAAAGATATGAATCACTGCCATATTATGTAAGAGAGCGGTGCGTGAAAGCTGCTATATAAAACGGGTTACAAAATGTCATGAATCACAATATTAAAACCCAACAGGTAAAATGTATTCGTCCATTGGATACATAAGATAAATGCGCATACTATTTTTCTAGAGATACATAAACCAGATCAAAAGTAACCATAAATTTACTTCATTTGAACTTGTTACTAGTTAAATGTTAACATGTCAGTTAAGCACTTTGGAGGGGGGAATATATTTGTCAAACATTTAATGTGAAAAGACGAAACTTGGCAGTACTAAATCTGAATAAAAGCAAGTCACTAGGAAGAATCAACAGGACTAAAACTTTCAGCGCTTTCCAAAAGAAAATTGTTTGCAGAAAGGACTTTTTCAATGCTCATTTCAGTGTTCATACACAAATAACTCAATGGCAAAGCACTTGAAGATACATATTAATTTAACAATTTTTCAGTACACATAAATATAAATAAATGAAACTAGCGGAAGCAGTCATTCATATTTTAACTTACAGATCTAACTGGCCGTTTACGTTACCTGTGAACTAAGAGCTGCAAGTTCTTCGCTCTTAGCTCGTGCCTGTTGGAAGAGTGTTTGCACAGAATCCTGGAAGTCTGGAAACCCATCCTGGGAATCAAAGAATGAGTTCTTAGCATTTAGTTTGTAAAACAGAAAATATAAGTGTTTCAAAAACTCAGGAAATAAAGCAAAGAAAACCACCTTAATCTCACTATACAAATTATCAGAGGAAAGATTTTAACATACATAATCTCATTTCAATCTCTTATGGTACAAATACGTTATGTTCTACACTGTAACTTCAGTAAAAACATGAATGAAAAATATAATCTTCCTCATGTTTTATTCTGGAAAACAACTTTATGATCAGTGACAATAGTTATACAGCCTTTCAACTGACGGTCCCACTAACCACAAGCCATTAACCCATGGGCTTTCACATTAAGCTGTACCTACAGCCCTTTTTTATTTCAGAGGCAGGGTGTCTGTGAGCTGTTAACCTGCTCAGGCTTGGCTCACACTTGTGATCCCTGTGCCCCCCCTCCCAGGGTGCTGGAGTTATACGCATGGGTCACCAGGGGCCACCCTGTATTACATGTATCATCTCATTAATCCTCCTCAGAAACAACTCTATAGCTTCCACTGCTTCTGTCATTTCACAACTACAGACAGGTTGAGCCCACGCTCAGTCTATAAAACCATACAGTGACTACTTTATGAAACACCAATAAATACAGCATTTCTCTTACAGTCTGTCCTTTATAAGAACTGCCTTTAACACTATTACTTGTCCTTAATTTGATACCCAATTCCACTGATTGCTGTGACACACAGCAGGTTATTTTACCTCTATTTCCTCTTCTGTAAAAGGGGTGTAACAATTGTACCTAGGTAACTTACAGAATCATTTTTAGACAGCAAACAGTCATGTCATGAAGAACACTTAGCACAGTTCTTAACATGTAGAAATTACCCAATAAATACGTTACTAATACTGACTATCTGAATCCAAAGCTGCCAGGCTTAATGAAGTGCAAAGCGGCAAGTGATCAGCAGGTTATCACCCAGAGGGAAAAGGATAAATTTCAGGGATATTTATATAGTGTGAGTATCTGGACAGAGTGGGAACTAGACACTGAACACTAAATCCATCAAGAGAATGAACAGTATATTGAGGGGCTAGGGATTTAGCTCAGTGGCACAGCACCTGCCTGGCAAGTGCGAGGTCGTGAGTTCAATTCCCAGTACCGGAAAAAAAAAAATAGTATATTGGTGGGGAACTGTCTTAGTGAAAAGCACACCGGAAATCTAGAAATGTGCTTATTCATTCAACAAAAATGTCACCTAACTGCTTCACATACTGTACTTCTATGGTGATGAAAAGCAAACAAGAGCAATACACCTTTGGCGCTCATGGTAAATGCAGGCCAGAGAGGGGAACAGACAAGACATGGGGCACAGCACAGCCTGGATGGAGGAAGTCCAGGCTGAGACATGGAGAAAGACCGTTTCCTCACAGAAAAGAGGTGCACAGAAGGGCCTGGAGCAAGAACAGGCTACACTCCTGACGCTGGAGAATAACATATTAGATAGGGAGTCCTGCAGACTGAGAAAGAGTAAGCGGGGAGAGAAATTCAAAAAACACAGGACCAGGTCTGGGTGGTCTTTTAAACTATGTTAAGAATTTTAGATTTTAT
This sequence comes from Chinchilla lanigera, assembly GCF_000276665.1. Classification (NCBI taxonomy): domain Eukaryota; kingdom Metazoa; phylum Chordata; class Mammalia; order Rodentia; family Chinchillidae; genus Chinchilla; species Chinchilla lanigera. The sequence goes on from NW_004955403.1 coordinate 8,467,002, forward strand.
CTGAAATTCAAAAAGCAGCCATGAAGGTCTTAGAAAAGAGACTGACCAGATCTGCACCTCAGAAAGGCCAATCAGAATGTGATGGGGTCGGCAGTGGGAACAAGCAGACTGGCAGGGCGCTGTGGTAAAGAAGGAGAAGGTGGCTCTGCCCTGGACAGACGCAGGTACAAGGGAAAGGAAAGGACTGCTGGGACTGAGCACCCCAGAATCTGGTGGTGATGTCTGCTACAGTGAATATTATGAGCCAGGGTTAAGGTAGGCCAGAAAAGTGATGAATCAAGCTGAGTGTCCAAGCTGGTGAGACCCTGGTTGGATAAGCAGACATCCAACAACCTCAGTTGTGTAAGCAGGTACCAGAGCTTGGAGCTAGGTGTAAAGGCTGGGCCGGAGACCCAGACTGCAGAGTGACTGGCTCATCAGCAAGCTCGGAGCGGAACTTGCTCAGTCAGAATCCACACGGGCCTCAACCTCTCAATATTGATTTTGAAAGAGTTTACAAAAGGAAAAAGGAGTGAGCTAGTCTTCTTACATCAGGAACCAGATGTACGGTCTTAGGAAAGAACGTTAACCTCATCATTTCCAGTGTACCCAATTTTTAAATGGGGATTATACCACACGCTTCATCTGCCCAGAGAGATCTGTGGGGATCAAAGAAAGCAATGCAAATGGTAAATCACGTCACAGAAATACACGGTGTCACCACCAACAGGATTATTCAGCCTCGGGAACACTGAAAGGCTGCACGGTGAGAACTTCTAACTCTGCGGGTCAAAACTTCTGCTCCATCATTAACCAGGAGAAGTATGAGCTTGCAGTAAGTAATACACAACGATAACCAGGGGACTAGGGACCCTTCTGAGACTGAGTCCATTCGTCCTTCTGATTTTCTCCCAGTCTTGGTAGCTCACCCCAGATGGGAAAGCTAAGATCAAGTAGCTGTCATTCCGTGAGGCGCAAAGCAGCTGTAAGCTCCCCAAAATATAAGACTTACAAGGAAATAAAAGTGAGAACATTCCCAAGAAACGGGTCTCTTTCCCATTAAGTCTGATGCGGGACTTTTGCTGTATGTCTCTTAAGCTCTTTTTTCAACAACAGTTGCAACGTCACGGTAGGAGCAATTTATCTCCAAGTCATATTCTTGGCTGCTGCCATTAATCACAGTGTTCCCTTGCTGATGAGACTCTGGGTTTGAACACCGAGAAAATAGAAGATACAGGGTGGGATGCTGCTCCTGACCTCATTACTCTCACCCCATTGATCTCCACCCCCACTCCCCTCATCTTTTTTGCCGAACACCAGCAAGCTGCTTTAAAGGCACTGTTTGGCTGTCTTTAAATGACTTGTTACAGCAGATGTTCTCAACCCCACATGTGCATTTTCCTTTTTTCTACTCACACTTTCTGTATGAATAGCAGATTGCAATGCTTCTGTTTTTCTGATCCAGAAGGGACCAGTCTACATCAGATTAGCCTAGGTTTCTCTTCAACAAGCTCAGCAACAGTGTAGGTGGACACTCTAACCCTCCCCACTCCCCCTTCCTCGAACCCTACTCCCACCCCACTGGAACTGCGAGCAGATGTTTCCTCTAAGTCTTTCTTCACACCCCAGTTCTCTGGCTTTCTGAGCTCTATGGTATTTCATCTCTTTCTCCCAGTTATCTATCTCCTTTGCAGCCCTAACCTCACAGGGTAAGAAAGCTGTCATCGACCTCTGCCTCAGTTTCAGCAATTCAGTGAATGAAGGAAACTTACAGATGAGATAAAAGCAGCAACAGTCCCCCCTCTAAGATGTTCCTTATAACACCGCAGGTTATGACAGAGTTTGCTCAAGCCAATGGAATCTACTTTTCACTAATGCTTTTAAAAATTCAGAAGACAAGACAGCTAAGATTTGGGCTCTTGGTTTTTCATCTCCTTGAAATAACTGTCAAGCCCTCTTAAATATATCCTGTCACAGATAGGCATAAATAAATGAGACTAATTTTTCTTAATTTAGTCTAGCTTCCCAGCACTCTGTTTTTACTCATTATAAACAATTAGAATATCACTAATAATATCCTAGATAAATACACTTTACAATTCACACTTAAATTTTCTACTCAAGACTTACAGGTGTTTACTAGCTTCTTTGGGTTAGAAAAGAGCTGCCACTCGTACCCTTCCTTTGAAGACCACAGACCTGCACATCCTGTGCCCTTCACACCCCACGAGGAGGAGGAAAGGTCTAGTACCAATAGTGTTTACTTCACAACTGCGGTTCCTTATGAATATCCATCAGTAGCCAGAACGGTGGTACTGCTTTGAAGTTTAGAAGTGAGACACAGATTGGAAATCCTGGCTCTGCAACAGGACAGCAATAAGGCAACTTGAACAACCTGAACTGGGCCTTTCTGGTTTGCCTTGGCTATAAAATGTAAACCATAAAGCTTCTATACACTGTAGAACAAGGTTTGTGATAATGAATTCAAAATGTCTAGAAACGACTGGCACATAATAGTCAATAAAATGTCATTATTTTTACAAATGCTGCACAGCTAAACCATCTGGAGACTTTGATTAAGAAGGAAGAACAGTAAGAACACTCTCCCTGAAAGAGTACTCAAGCTGTTCTCCTGGTTGGGCAGAACTGTTCCCAAGGCTTAACTAACATACAGGGTTGAGGGTGTTTCCCTAGAAACTCCACAAGTGGTAGTTTCCCTAAGGCCTACCCACGCCTACCCAGCCTTTTTTTTCTCTGTGGCTATCTCATTTACTCTAGGAATTAAAGGAATAAATTTCAAAATCTCTACTGATTTTATGTCTAACATACCCTGCAAGGATGACCACTACTTAAGGACAGCAGATTATCTTGAGTACTTCTATGCAGTGTTTACTAAGATTTAAAAAACAAATGAATAGTAGCCAATTATCCTTAAGAGAAAACCACCTGCATAGTGGTTTCTAGGGAGGAAAATCAGACAAGTGTTTTAAAACTTCATTCCACCCAACTCTTCACGTACAGATCAGAGAAATATAGTATTCAGCAGAGAGAAAAGAGTTTACTAAGCCTGAACAAAGTACTACTTTTATAGTGTACTCTGTAGCACTGATAATGGCAAGCAAGGGAATGTCCCTCTTTCCTCGCACGTCAAATTATTTTGATATCATTTCTATCCTTTCTACCAGACTTAACATTTTCCTTTGGTGAACTGGAAAAAAATAAGCTGAGCAACTTGGCATGGATGTTCACTGGCTGCTGTAATAGATTCTTCAATAATAAAGACAAAAGGCAAGAGGAAGAAATCATCTCAATAATTTGAACCTAGTAACTAGGAATCAGTTACAAGTTAACATCTTTCTTTAAATAAAGAATACGGGGCTGGGGATGTAGCTCAGTGGCACAAGAGCCTGCCTGGCAAGCGCAAGGTCCTGAGTTTGATCCCCAGTACCACAAAAAAAAAAACAAAAAACAAAAAAATAAATAAGGAATACGCTAAGAATCACAAAGAAATATTAAAGGAAGACTAGAAAAAGCACGTTCAAATTTCTAAAATCTTTCCAGTTCTATTTATGAAGTCTGTTGTGTCAATCACATCTCTAGACAAATGCTTCTACTTACTGCTCTCTAAACATGCTGCAACTCTGTATTGCTTCTAATTTTTTTTTTTTGCTTCTAATTTTTTTATTATCTTTGATCAATCGTGCATTCTTACCCTAGTAATCTGAGCAACTTTGTTGAAGGTAACAATATGTAATATAACAACCCTTGTTAACTTCCTATCACCTTGTTTTGAAATTCTGTATCGTTTTTTCTGTTTTGTTGTTACTGTGTTTTCTTTTCTCTTTAAAATTTTTTAAGAAAACATGCTTAGTACTACTTTCTTACCTCTGCCTTTGCCCACACTACTCCCCATTTATAACACCATCCCAACGCCCACTCAGCATCCCTACCTTTTGGAACCCTGCCCTCCTTTAAAAACCTCGCTCAAATGATACCCACCCCGTTAAAAGCCCCATCCAAATCCCTTCTCAGGCCAGGAAGTCTCCCTTTCTCCAGCAGCCACATAGGAGGCAGACATAAACGAAGCACCAGCATTCACGAGAGGCTTAACACAGAGGAGGCTTAACACATACATTCATGGTGGGCTGTAATTCCTGTGCCTCAAGGCTGGAGGCTCTGAACCACCAGTGGTACATGCAGGACCATCCCACTGGGTGGCACGGGACAGTCCTATTGGGCAGTATGGGTGGTGCAAGCCACCTGATGGGACCGTCATGCATGCACCATTGGTGGGTCAACCTGGCAGGAATGTGTTAAAGGAATAAAATCCCTTCACAGCCAACACTAACTACCTCGGTGTCAGCTTTCAGAACCAAAAGACAGCTCTAGTATCTAAAATTTCACTTAACACCACAACCGAATTTACACACGGATTTATACAAAGACTATATATTTTGCAAAAAATTACACTGCACACCTACACACACATACACTGAAGAGATATTGATGACTTGCAATATGTAAGTACTTTACTAAAAGCTAAGCAAAAACAAAATGAAATTTAAAACCAATGATAAAAAGTGAATCACTATTTTAAATTCAAAGCTAACATTTCTATTTCTGTGAAACATCAAGAGTGTGGTATCTCCAAAGGCACAGTGGTGCTGTGGCAGTCAGTAACTGGTTCCGGGAGGCGCAAGGAGTACAAAAAATGCTAAGTACTTCACCGAATAAACTGTTTTGGCTAGAAAGGGCAGTGAGTCCACACTGAAGTTCTAGCTTGACTGTCAACTACCGATGAAAGGATAAGAACTATGACAAAGCTTCCACTGAAATGCACCAAGTGCCAAGTTCAATGAGCTCTCAGCAGTGCAGTACTGAGGTATGAATGCTAAAGAAGCGTGAAGCTGATCAGGCGCTTGTCCTATGTAGACGGGTTAGAGCACAAGAAAAGGAAACACTCATTACTGTAGCTTTGCATCTGTAACTGTTCAGGTGGCTTTGTGAACTCTAGTAAAACAACGGTCACACAGAACTACAACTGAGTCATCATCAGTGGAATAGAAGACTCACATCTAATGCTATAACGCAACACCGCAGGCCCCTAATAAGAGACTACAAACGCTGTAACTGGATTCAAGAAGCAATCTGCTTACATTTCAGATCACAGCTACTGGGAGAGTCGGAAAGTCAATACAGCCAAATATGAAAGGAAGGCAACTCACACTGCCCCTGTTTGGGACAGGGAAAGAGCAACTTAGATGTGAGGAGCCTGAATCACGAGTACAGCGAGGCCACGAGTGGAAGACAGATGTGGACGCTTTTCTGGGCTTGCAGCCGGCGGTTCTCTGGCCTCTGGGTAGGAGCTGTAATTTCCTTCCTTTAAGTCCTCTGATGTCTCAGGCTACAACAGTTTCCATGTTCACCGGCTTTCCTGAGCAGCAGCAAGCTAAACAGCTAAATTCTCAAAGATCTTCTCTTACCCAGCATCGTGGGATCCAATGAGATAAAACTCTTTCCCTAGTTAGACCATCTTCCAATTTGCCTTTAGATAAATTTAATACCAATAATTTTTGGTATTGCTTAACCTCTTAACCCACCTAAAAAAATTACTCCAGAACAACGAGATAGATGACAAATGTAAGGATGATTTTTAAAAGATGTGCCCCTTCAGGAACAAAATATGTCTCTTTTTTGAGAACTATTATTTTAGGATAAAGTTTTTACAAGTCAGATGCTCATCCACAGCCAGTCATTATTTCACCCCTACCTCAGCAGGTCCTATGAAGTGCAAGGCACTGTTACACTCTCTGGGCATACGGTAGTGAGTACACAGAGAAAAGCCCTATTCTCATCCAATGGTACAGAATGGTAACTAAAACATACAACAGTTTCAGAGTGGAAAGGGCCAGGAAAGTGAACAAAACAAGCCAGGATGGCAACCTGTGTGCGATCTGGGGTTAAGGAAGCCCCTTTAGAAAGGGAGACAACCCAAAGTCAAGGAAAATTCAGCTGCCACCTACAGAAACCCCGAGAAAATAACCCTAGGGAGAGGGATGAGGAGTGAGTGCTGAGGCGCAAGTGTGTTTGGTTTGCTCTAGAAGGGAACGCGGGCTGGTGCACCCGGGACACAGCAAGTGTGGGAAAGCACAGCACCGAACCAGCGGCAGTCACATCAGGAAGGGTCTTTTCAGATGCCTCAGGGACAGTTTAGATTTTATTCTAGGTACAGCAAAAAGCCACGAGGAAGATGTAGGCAAACAAGGGATTTATGTTGTTGTAAGGGAATTCTGTCTTTAGTATAAGGAAAGGGTTATCACATACAAACAGGTACACAGTAAGTACAATGTGACGATGGACATTTGGGGTAGCCACGCACGACTTACTTGCTGAATCTTAATTAAATAACGGGCTGGCTAAGAGTACCAATCCCTACCCACTGCCCAAGAGGTAAAAGGGAGAAAGGAGCCAGCTGACTTCAACTTTCCATTCTGCTACTGACTAGACATTTCAAAAGTATTCAATCCAAATTAAGAAACAGTAGTTCTGAAACTATGCTATACTGCTGAGAGCCCTGAGAAATGCAGTTTTCTTCCTCAACTCCTACCTTACCACTTGTAAATCTAAACTCAGAACAGTCTCAACCACGGTCCTCAAGGAGACTTTAGTTACAGTAAAGTCTCCCTGATTTGTAGCTACTAAGTTGTCATTTCCCTCAAACAGCTAAAATAAAGTAAGACTTCTTGTGAGTATATCTGATGATATGACTGGTAAGATGTTAAAAGGAACTGTTTAACCAGTGGAATCTTAAATCTGTAAAAACGCTAATATGCAAATCAAACTGTGATAAACTGATGTCAATCTAGCTAGTAATTTCCTTTTAAGAATTTTCTTAGTTTTCTAGTATATATTACCATAGATGTCAGATTAATATAATTCTATAGCATTACTTTTACAATTATGCAATCCTTTTTTTACTAGTTTATAAGATAATCTTTTTGGTCTAAATTAGTAAGATTTTATTCTATTATTAAAGATCTTAAAACAGAAGCAAACAGGACTACTGTAAGAAAATATTACATATAACTATACCTCCACTTTAATTCTCTTTGGGGATAATTCATCTCTTTCACCACATTTTGACCTAAGAGGAAGAAAAGAGAAAAACTTGAGAAGGTAGCAGCCACTAACCTAAGAACTCCCCACAGAGAAATTACTCAATAAATATTTTATGGTTATCATAAAACAAAACAGAAAAATACCAAGCAGGATATCCCTTCGTGGTCCAGCAGAAACAACTGAAGATAAAGTAACAAAATGACACTTAAGATGAATGCTTAAAATTATTAATATACATGAGATTAAAAAAAGCATTTTGTCTACCGCTTGGCTCCATAGCTCAGGGGTTAGAGCACTGGTCTTATAAAAAAAGCATTCTGTCTGTGTACCAACACCACAGATGTACTTACCCTTGACTTAGAAATCTCCTTTCTAGCCCAGAGGAACTAACACATACATACAATGGCACTCCATCAATTCTACAACGCACAGTTACATCATGTACCACTCTGAAATATTACTGTCAACTAAGCTAGGGTAAGTCATCAACTGTAAGTTATACCTCAACATAAAAGATGCTAGAACGTGAAAAAGTACATCCCAGAATCAACAAAATGTTATCTACATTATTTATTGTGGCATTATTTTCAATAACAGAAGACTAAAAATAAGTCAACATCCATCAACTGGGCCAATGTACATTTATCAATATAAAAAGATTGCCAAGATTTACTAAGTAAAATAAAAGCAAAATATAAAAAAGTATAGACGTATGCTTTTATTTTTAAAAAGTGTGAAAATGAGAGTATTTTTCTTTGTTTGCATGTATATAACAAACACTGAAAGGATAAAAAAAAAAACTACAACAACTACCCTTGCTGGGATGAACAGGGGAAAAGAGGCACAGATAGAAATACTAGTTTTTCAATTACCTTTTGACAGTTACAAAGGTGGGTGCCTCTGCGGCCCGCAGCTGAGAAGTGGGAAGGTGAGAGAGCACAGAACTGCAGTTTCATTACCAGCCCTGAATACTTCTTAAATCACACATGTGCATATTTTGATTAAAGAAAATCATCTAAATGAAGTACTCAGAAAATTCTGTATTATACAATAAAGAAAATTTTAAAAACCTACTAAGTCAGCTCTTGATTATCTGATTCCAGAAAAAAAATGTAGAAACAATCTTAAGTTGCTGCGTATTCTTTCCCTGTTCACTTAGACTACTGAACTTTGCTTACTGTATATCTGCAAATGTGAAACTGCCTCGGTAGGCCAGAAAATGAAGCTACTATGAGTCAAGGGAAAACAACAGCAAGTGACAGCAAATGTCTAACTTTAACCTTGAGTATGTACAATGCTCATCTGGGATACTTGGGACAACTTCAGATTACAAGGTTCCATCCTCCAAAGACTGTTACTTATTAGACCTGGGATGAGTGCTGACAGTGTGACTTTTCAACAAATAGTCGGTGTTACTATCATGTAAGTGGTCATTATGTCTACTCACTGAAACAGTGGCATATACAAAAGACAGTGGGCTGGAAATAAGGCTCCCTGCAGAACCATGTGAACAAATAAAAATGATGCATTACCTATAGAGAATGATTTGGGTTCAAGGGTAGAATAAGATGATGAATAGTATTGTGTGTGTAGATTTTGAAGCCAACATTCTTTTTAATATTACATTTTTTATACTTCAAACTCACATTCTATGTAACATGTGCTAGTAGTAAAGATACTTCCAACTTCCCCTTAAAATGCTGGTCAAGAGTCTTTTCACACATTCCGCTAATCTCTGTTACAACACCTTGAAAAGTAACTGCTTTGTTTCCTCAGTTCAAGCTCATACAGTTAGTGGGCTGTACAAATCCTGTAAGTCTACAAAGTCTGTCTAAATCCCATCGTCCACTCTGAACCAAAGTGTGTGTGTGCGTGTGTGTGTGTGAGAAAAATGTCTACACTAATACAAGAGCAATGGTATAGTACCAAGAAACTATGGGGGCTAGGGATTTAGCTCAGTGGCATAGCGCCTGCCTGGCAAGCACAAGGTCGTGAGTTTGATTCCCAGTACGGGGGGGCGGGGACGGGACACACACACGATGACTACATCTTTCAAAAGAAAGGAAGATTAAAACAAACAAACAAACAAACAAACAAGCATTACTTTGTTAAGAGTAAGAAGCTCTGGTGTGCTACTGCCCAGCAGAGTGACCACAGATAATAATTGTGTATTGTGCATTACAAAACCCAGAGAAAGGATTCTGATTGTTTTTACCATAAATAAACAGTAAATATTTGAGGAGATAGGTATGTTTCCCCTGGCTGAAACATTATACAATTTATACATGCATTGAAGTACCACGTTATCCATCCCATTAATATGCACAATTTTTATGTGGCTGTTTTAAAAATTATTTTTAAAAAATCACTTTTAACAATCATGCTTTTAGAAATCACTACATTGTTTAATTTTATGGAATTATAATCACGTTTACCTTTTAGAAATGCTCATATTTTATCAATGGAAGGCGTTTCAAACTTGCCTTCTATCAAGCAATGCAAAAATACTGCTGATTAGTTAACACTTACTTGGTGGTTCTGTAAGTATATTTGTAGGTGACTTCTCGAGAAATCTGCCTAGCCAGGGCAAAAAGTTCATCTCTTCGTGTCAGCAGGGCATTATCCTTCACACAGAGCTGAGCAGCTGCTTCATTAACAGTGAGCTGGACATTCAAAATAAAGTTAAAAATCTATAAGCATTTTTATATTTTACCAATACATAAGTGTTTCACTTAATATAGCAAGTATACATTATTTAATAAAACCATAATTCATAAAAATCAGGATGGTCTTATTGCTGAAGCCAAATTTTAGGATAAAATTAATTCACTTACCATTCTACAAAGCCTAACCTGTTCAAAATAGTCATCTTAGTTTTATTTAATTTTTCACTAGTTAGGAAAGTTTACTGACAATAAGGAATACAAAAAGGAACAAGTATTGTGAATCTCACTTCCCTTGTGAAAAACCAAAGGATTAGAACATATGATAAAGTGATAGTACTTCCCTGACTGCAAGTGAGTATACACAGCCTGAAAAGATTTTTAAAAATGTTAACTGACATAAAAATTCTTGGAAAGAAATCAAAATTAAACAATTTTAGTTGAACACCAAATCACTTATTAACAAGGAAGTTACCACACATTAGGGCTATCCTAGAAAAATCACTGGTGACTCACCTTTTAAGATTTTATCTAATTCTATCTTCTATGATTCAGTAACTGTTAAATATTGCCAGTAACCTTGTACTAAAACTTAAAATAGCAAATGTCATCCTCAACTCGAAATCTCTAATTGTTTAATAACCTAGAACATGTTTTTCTCATAATTTTGTCGATTTAAATAGCTACCAGGAACTTCCAGGAAGTCTATCAGACCCGCATATTCAATCAAGATGACCAACGGTGGAAAGGAACCGGGGCCTTGGGCAGGCAGACGGAGAGGAGTCCTGCTGCACTATCACACTCTGTGTGACCTTGGAGCCCAAAGCCTAAGAGCCTCCGTTTCTGAGAGGCAAACAGGAAGACAGCACCCCCGTCTTAAGAGGGCTCTAACAAACAAGGAGAAATGCCTACCATAAATCTGTTGTATTGGTTCTTGTTTTCCGTTCTTTAAAAAAGAAAAACCCATTATCCAATTATCTTCTCTACTCAGGCAACCCATCTTTATCAATAATTTTTTTATTTAAAAATTTTGAAAATGTAGAGGCAAATGAGAAAAATAAAGTACACAATCGATCCAGAATAATCACTACTACTGTAATCAGAACATTATTATACTAATGTACATATAAACTTAAGTATACATGTATATACAGATTTGCAATCTCCCTTTTTCCACTTATATACAGTATAATTTTTATTTTTTACCACACATTAGGACAAAGACTTGGTTTCTTTATATCAGTATCTGGTATAGATTGTATGTTCGGTAAATGTCTATTGACTGATTAATGAATTTAAATTTCTGTAATACCATTTCCCCCTAAACATACAATATTCCATTATAAGAAAAATATCAATACATTTTTTAAATCAACAGCACAGTAAAATACCCCCAGTTGCTCATGTAGGTCACAGAATATACTACATTTTTTAAATTGTGTATGTTCCACCCACCAAATTAACCTTCAGAAAAAGTTGCCATATCATGGTGATGTCAACAATTGTATGAAGTCCATTTCCTAGAATCTTGACCAACACTGCTTATTATCTTTCAAAAGCTTTACCAATTTCACATATTTTACATGACATTTGGTTACATGTGCGTTTATCTGATTATAAAACTGAACTTTTAATGTTTTTGACTTAGTTTAAAATTTGCTTGCTTGTGGCATTTGTTTCTTCATTCTATTATAGTGCTTCATTTTCTCACAGGTTTTAGGAATTATTTATGTACTAAGAGCATGAACTCTCCACATATGCAGTGCTTTACTTTGTTCCAGTGGTCATGAGTCTTATAGTTTCTGCCTTGAATGAATGCAAAGAAAGTCGTTTCCCACCCTAATAATACAGAAATGTTTCCTGTATTTCAGTTTAACGTTTTAATGTCTCCACTTAAATATTTAATCCACCTAAAGTATGTTATAGTGTTTGGTATGATATATATGTATCGTCTTCTTCCCCAAATTTCCAACTGTAATTTATGCTGGTTTGTTCTGAGACAATTAGTTTAACTGACAAGTTTATAATAAGCCTAAGATTATTTTAAATTTGGAGCTAAATATTAAAATGTAATAGCACTGTAGGAGGCTAACGCAGGCAGATCACAAGTTTGAGCCAAGCCTGGGCAACTTAGCAAGAGACTGTCTTTAAAAAAAAATTTAAAGAAGGTAGAGGAAGCTGGGGATATAGCTCAGTGGAAGAGCCCTGCATCTACTCCTCTCCTTAATAAAAAACTGAAACTGAAGGAGGAATTTATTTTCTGCCTTCTCCTCCTCTCGGCCTAATCAATCACCAAAGATCAATTCCTTCCCAAAGTGCTTTGGAAAGGCACAATGCTACTGGAGCTTAAAGAATGATATCCTAAGTAAATTGCTAATTCACCATGAGAGTGGTTACAATGACCATGCAGACCTTTCTGTCAAATTGCTTTTTAAATAGCTATTTCTATTTTGTATTTACATATCTCAATTAGTATAGAAGACCTTGTTAGTAAGACTCCTAAACTAACATTTCAGAAGTACCAGCTAGGAAGTAACTTCTCAGTATAAACTGAAAACAATGTCCTAGCATGCCCTCCATCATCTCACCAGAGTCCAAAGAAAACAAGCGTAATATTCATTATCATGGAATTCAGGCTCCAAGAGGCTAAAAAAACTAGAGCCTTTTAGCAGAAAATTAAGGCTAGAGAAACAATCCTAGTTCACTCCTAAGCTGTAGTAAGAAGCTGATTAAGTCTCCTTGAAAATCATGTATTATCAAGATTGTATGGCTCCTAGTTGCTAAAAATTAACAGATCAGTAACTATTATGATATACTTTTAAAAATGACAAAACACTCCAAAAAGTATTCACGAGCTGTAGCACCATGTTAGCTTTTTCGAAAATGCCAACATTCTAGTTTGGTTAAAAGTAACATAATATTCTCCCATACTGGTTTACTTATTTTCCCTACTTTCTCTTTCCATGGCCCAAAATGCCAAATTTTTTTTCATATCTTCAGGTAAAAGATTTCTAAAAGTTACCTTTTTATCATTCTAGCTTTACAAACTAAACTCACAATAGTTTACCTTCAGGAAGAATAATAACTGATTCTATGAAAAAAAATTTTTCTTTACATATAATATTTCATAATTAAATAGGTAATTATTTAATTACCTATTTAATTAAAATATAATCTTTCATAAAGCAATATATAATAAATCTAAAATCTTTAATAATTAAAACTGTAATATATAATCTTTAATAATTAATGATTAAAACTGTAATCTTTAATAATTAAATGACTGTAACTTTCTACTGAGCATTGCTGCTGCAAACACACTACGTGAATGTGTGTGACAGAGGGGCTCAACAGGGCCTCAGGACCTCCGTGTTAGCACTCAGGAGGGTTAGGTACCATGAAGGACTGTCCAGATCACAAAGAATAAAGAGTAAGTGCAGGACAGTTGCTGAGCTGGACAACCTGAACAACCTGCAGTCTAATGGCGCTAGGGAGTGTGAAGGGACAGAGGTAAAGCCCAGGGCCCCTCCCTCCAAAGTGAGGTGTCTAAGACCCTTCTCCCGCATAAAGCTCAGCCCTCAACGCACCACACGCCAACAGAAGGGTGAGTCCGAAGACTGCCTCGCATCCCAGAGGAACGCAAGGAAAATTACCTGTCTTGAACCTTAGCACTAAGTGGGGAAGAACAGACTGCACAGCCCCAAATCCATCTTCTTATTTATCTGTAGCCCTAACTCACACTAAGTTGGCTGAGAAATTATTTTCACAGCGACCAGAGTTGTAGTGACCCCAGTTGCTCGGTAGAAGCAAAAGCAAATAACCTCTAAGGAAATCCACTTTCTTCCTCTAAACATTTAAATTCCAAGAAGCATGAGTTTCTTGACAGAAATCATCAAACAGAGAAACAAAGCAGCAAAAGACAGAATTAAACCCTCAAAAACTTTATTTAAAGAAACAAAAATATGAGTGGAAAGCAACCCTGTAAAAATGGCCGAGAACAAACAGCTGCAGAAAGGAAAAAAAGAAAGAAATTAGGGCAAACACAGAAGATTTAGCAGACAATAAATTAACAGACTAATCACTAAAGCTGAAAGCAAATAAAATGGTATCATCAACTACTAAAAGAAAATACAGAACTTACCTTAAATAGCAGTAATTAAGAGTGAGGGTGAAATAGAACTGTTTTCTAATGGGGTAAGGAAAGCCAGTCTGTAGCTTTTCACTGCTGTGACCAAATACTTGAGAAATACAAGCAGAGGAGGAAGAGATTAGTCTGGCTCAGTCTCAGAGGTTTAACTGTGGCTGGCTGGCTAACACTCTGGGACTGAGGGGACACAGCACGGCAGAGGGTACGGCAGAGGACAACTGCTTACCTCAGGCCAGCCAGTAAGTAGACAAGGAAAGAGGCAGAGGAGGAGGGACTGGGGACAAGATAGCACTCCTGAGGCACGCTCCCATGCCTCCATCTCCTAACAATGCCATCAACGAGGATCCCATCAGTGGGGCTTAGCAAACTGCAGGGAAACAACACACACACTCACACTCCCACAACCCAGAAAATCGCGTATGCTAAAAGTCACTTCTGCGAAAAGTGTAGCAAAAAAAGTCACTTCTTCAAAAGGAGTAGAAAGCTTTTTCTGTAGAAGGCCAGAGAGTAAATATTTTAGGCTTCATGGGCCAGTGTGTCATATCTACTCAACTCTGCCATTGTAACTTGAAGTCAACCACAAACAATTCATAAATAAGCAAGCCTGGCCTGTGTTCCAATGGCAGTGCATTTATAAAAAAAGGAGGTGGCTAGGCTGCCCCCACAAAGCTTAGTCTGCAGATTTCTGAAAAAGAGTAACATTCACTAAACTCTGGGGGAAAAAAGACAAAGGTACAGACAATATTATGTCTTTAAAAGTGTGAAGAACTTCATGCCAGTAAGTTTGATAACTTGAATGAAATGGACATGTTTAGAAAAAATGTAAACCTATCATGTGATTCAAGAGAAATAGATTACTTAAGAGTCCTACAATTAATGTTCAAAAATCATCTAAAGGAAATGGCCAAGTTAAGTATTGGATGCTAAAAATTATCCATTCTGAGCTATCAGCTCTGAACAGGCAATGTGTTCTGGTCTTTGCAGCTACCAGATTCAATGTTCTCTCAAAGCTGAAACTGTTGGATTCCTCTTAAAACACCTGAGTCCTGAATTCTCAGTACTAATGGCAACAGACCTAAGCTCGGCATTACCGTTTATTCTGTGCGCCTAGTTCATTCATGAACTCCTGGCAGTTCAGTTCCCATCTCAGCCTACAGCTTACCTGTCAACTACACATTCCCTTTTCCTTCCCATGTTCGAGTTCCAGAGCTCCTTGCCTGAAAGCTGCTATCTGCTGACAAATGTCTGTAACACCAAACTGCCTATCTGCATGTATTTCTACAAGTTCCCACATTCCCTACTACCTGGCTATTCCCAGCTTTATCTTTCTTCAACTACTGATTTCAGATCGAGGCATACTGCTAACCTTGCTGACCACCTGCTGCCTGCTAATGCACCCGAGGATAAATGGAGTATTTTGGCTGCTGGAAATTCTTTCTAGTAGCGCATCTGGTTTGGTCCTTAGCATATACCCCACACCAACAGCCTGCATGGTTCTAAGCCTCATTATTCCTGACACTATTTTTATGATCTGACTCCTATAAACCAGACTATCCGTAGCCAGGTCTCAAGACTACCACTGATTCTTTTGCTTAAAGTATTTAACAATGACTCACTCCATGATTCTTTACAATGCATTTGAAAAAGCACAAAAATATTTAAAAAAAAAAATCATATGTACTTGTGAGAGTTGAAAAAAACTTGAGGTGTAAGTAACTTCCTGATTTTTATCCACTAGTGACCTATTATACATAAATCTTTGTCTTGAATGATAGAGAGAAAAATGTTCACAAGAGTTCTATAAAGATTATTCTCAGAACAGTTAGATTAAGCCAAGAGTGAAGTAAGAGTAAATGTACTTCCTAATTTGGAAATTGAAGACAAACTTCTAACATTTTTTAATCTTAGGTATTTAGAAAAACTAAGAAGTCTTTCTCTGATTTAAATAGTCACATGAAAATATATAAATTTTTCATAATAGTTATACATACTAATGTATTAACAGTATTTACTTTCTTGTTTTAACATTATGGCCATGGATTTTATTTCATTTATTTATTTATTCATTTGGGTACTAGGTATCAGAACTCAGGATCTCACATTTGCCAGGCAGGTGCTGTGCCACTGAGCTAAATTCCTGGCTCTTTACTTTCTTTTTAATTCCCTTAGAATTTCATAATTTTCTCCAAGGTTTAGATGGTTACTAGTTTGAAGAGAGCTTCCTATCCATAAACTTTTTTCCTAAATGTATTATTAGACTGAATTCACAAATGAGTTACAAGCAACAAGTGCTCTAACTTAAGCTTCAAAAACACAAGCCACATTTTCCAGTTTCCATATCCACATCTCAGTACTGACATTAATTTTGAGTGTTTTGTTTTGTGAAAACTAGGATAGTCTCGTATCTTAAAAACTATCTGTACTTATTTATCTTATTTATCTAAAGTAAAGAACCCCTTAACAGAAGCCAAAAGTAAAAGTAATTTTCTTAAAAAACAGAGGACTTTTTTTATAGTGAGCAGACTATTTTAAAAATACTTTCACTTTGATAAAAATACAGGTCTTTTGAGTAACCTGTTTTTCATCTGCTATTTGTTTAGGAATTATATGAAAACTAGATTAAATGAAAAAATTATAATTGCCAACTTGTTTTGCCTTTTGTATTCCATTAATGACATTCAGAGTGTTTTAACTAGATACCTCTACTGGTTCATAGGTAATAAAAAGCACCAAAGCATATCTGAATCATAATGCTAAGCATGCTTTCTAGATGTACTCATAAATTCCTGTGGGTCAGTCAGACATTATGTGGCAATAATGATAACTGAACAATTGCAAAAGGGAGACCTCCAAAATCAAGTCTTAGATTTATTGCTATTTAAATCATTCTGCTAACCGATGCTCTGATCTTAAGCTCCAGTATTCATACGTAAACCATTTTTTAAAAAGACAAGATGGTAAAACTGCTGAAAACAAGATTACTATATAAAAATCAGTTAGTGATAGCCATTTAAAAAATCCCGAGGAAAAATATCTTATTTATAATTATGTATAAACCTTTTACATATATTTATAAATTCCATTTAAACCAAAGAAATTTTAAAATAAGTATGAGACATTTAAAATACATAGTATCTGACCTAACAAGAAATATACAAAATATATGTGAATGAAAGAATACTAAAATTACCGCAAAATATAAAGGTCCAAATAAGGAAATATATATATGCAACTGCATTCCTACACAGGTCTCATTGGAAATACGTTAATTTTTACCAAATTAATCTATAATTTTACCAAATTAATCTACCAAATTAATTTTTACCAAATTAATCTATAATTTTTACCAAATTAATCTATACCAAATTAATCTAAAGCATTTCTAATTAAAATAACAAATTTGCGCCTGCCTTGCAAGCGCAAGGTCGTGAGTTCGGTTCCCGGTACCGGAGAAAAACCAAAAAAAAATAAAATAAAATAAAATAACAAATTTGCCGGGCGTGGTGCCACATGCCTGTAATCCCAGCACTCGGGAGGCTGAGGCAGGAGGATCCTTGCGAGTTCAAGACCAGCCTGGTCCTGTCTCAAAAAGACAAAAAAAAAAGGTCAGGTGTGGTGGCACGCACCTGTAATCCCAGCACTTGGGAGGCTGAGGCAGGAGGATCATTGCAAGTTCGAGACAAGCCTGAACTACAAAGTGAGCTCAAGGCCAGCCTGAACTGCATAGCAAGACCCTATCTCCAAAAGATAGATAGGTAGATAGATAGATAGACAGACAGACAGACAGATAGATAGATATATAAAATAACAAATTTTTGACAAAATACACAAATGCAGCCAAAATTTTATTTGAAAGATGATCTTAAAAAAACAAAAACCTAGAAAAGTCCCAAAATGAGAGTAGATGGAGTACTTGCCTTTCCAGATGGCAAACCACATCATAAAGCTACAGTAATTAAAAAAAAAAACTCTAATCTTGTGAAGGAATAAAACAGTAAACTAATGATACTATATAGGATAAGATCAACAGATACTACATAAACTAAAACTTCCACATGACAGGTCAAAGGATATATGTTAATCTATAAAAATGGCACAATGTAACAAAAATAGTTAATACCCTAAAATGTAAAATTTTTCCAATATTTAAAACACAAATCCATCTTCAAAACAAAGGATATGAATAAAAATTTTACTATGTTATACATACGAAAAGATACTCATCTTCAGTAAGGAAAATAAATTTGAGCCATGAGAATTTTTCATTTATTAGACTGGCAAAGATGAAAAAGAATGTGAAATGCATTATATTAGTAAGTCTGTGAAGAGATGGACATTTGCATCATAGTAGTAAAAATACAAATTGTTGGCGTTTTTTTGGAAGGCATTTTAGCAGTAAATTGAAAATTTTTATCTACACATATCCTGACGCCATAACTTTACATGTTGGAATCCATCTATAGAAAGATATGCACAAGTCCGTAAAGGTATATGTATATAATAATGTTCACAAACCTTGCAATATATAATTTTAAAAATGTCAACAGCCTAAACAAAGTAGATCATTAGATAACAGCATACGCACACCCTGGAACACAATGTAACCCTTACATAAATTAGGTAGCTATATATGTACTGACTTGAAAAAGTATCTAATAGTATGTTGTACTGTAAATACACTATTTCATTAAAAAGAAAAGAATTCAGAACAATGTGCTAAACAGGATCCATATTTGTATATGTAAGAAGTACTGGGAAGTTTACTGACTCAATACTTTGTGTCCTTTCAATAAGTATATATTTTTTTCATGTTAAAGTACAAATCTGGCGGGGAAAAGCTGATACTAAATGTGAAATATTATATTCAATCTGAACTTTTTTTGGAGGATTTCTTTCATTTTTCTAAAGTATGAGTGTCCAGCCTTTTGGCTTGTCTGGGCAGCACTGAGTAAAAGGGACTGTTCTCAGTTGCATATAATATATAATATAGTTGATGTATATAATAAAACTTCCTTAATTTTAATATAATTTTTTTTTAGAAAGAAGGCAAGCAGCCCATAAGCTGTGGGTTGGGCACACCTGCCTAAAAGACACATAGAGATGAAAAAGCTATGAAAGTCTCTTGTATTTTTCAAAGTAAACATGTTTTCTAAGAACTTATCAGGTACGTTGGACTCTGATGATGAAAGATGAATAAGGCGTGGCCTCTGCCTTGGAGAAGCTCAAACTATACTGAGAGAGACAAGACGTGGATACAGGTAAGCAATTCCAACAAAGCGTTCTCAAGTAACTGTGACAGAAGTGTGTGCAGGGATAAAAATTTAAAAGGAAGAGAAGAGTCACTCTAGTTGGAGGAAAAGGTAACAGAAAAGACGTAAGTTTAGCTTGAGCTAAGGAGAAAGGAAGTGTAAGCTTACACACACACGTACAGTGTACATGCATTTCACATATACTGTATGCACACATACACGTATTTAAGCTGAATATTTCTCAGTGCTATAAAGATAAAACAATGAGAACTTTTAATGTCAAACATCAAACCAAAACAATGTTAAAAGCTGTAATAATTCTTCTAATATTCATCAACTATAATTTTGTTTTCTATCCTAGTTGGAAACTGTTTTCAGTTTTGGTTATTTTTATTAATTTTTTTGTTTAAAAAAGTCTACAAAAATGTTTTAAAAATAAACATGTCTACATTGAAAAATCTACTTTATGTCTTAAAAATAAACTGCCCTAGAAACACAAAGACTTCATACTTTCACTGCTTAAATTCTGACATTTTTCTAAGTCCCCTCATACTGTAGTTTCAAAGCTCAAACATGTTTAACATAAAATACTCCAACACGATAAATACAGTCTCCTTTCCGAAGAGCTGTGTTTTGCTAATACCTGTGTGGTTTTAACCCTGATCTCGGGAAGTCCATCTCCTTTCTGCAAACTAGTACCACACTCACCTCAAAGGAACAGCATCACACACACACAGCGAAGCATGGGCTTACCTCATGAAGTGTGAGATGTTTTCCATCCTTTCTCTTTGAGTCAAATCTGCCATATATTGCACTGTATTTCCGAATTTCCTCCTCTTTGTGTGGATCATCATCGCTCATCTCAAAGATGTGACCAATCATTTTAGCCAACTTCTTATTGGTTTTTAGCAGCTCTTTCACTTCATTCAAGTCACTTTTTGGCAGGGTGGGGGCCATGCGCTCCACACACTCAGCCACAGAGAGTGCAGCAGCAGCATCCAGGGCCTCGCTGCTCTCCTTCGGGGACGCAGGCGAGCCAAGATCTGCTGGGGAGAGACTGTGCTCGCTCTCCGTAGCGTGGTGACCCTGCCAGAGCCGGGACTCACCAACACTCTGCAGTGCTAAGCTCCCCACCATGTCTGACTTCCCCTGCCCCAAGCTCTGCACACAGGTGGTAGCAGCACATTTGGGGATTTTTAAATGAGGTTCCCGGGCATTGCTATTCCTTTCATAACTGCTGCAGGATATTCCCAGCCACGTAGGTGATCCCTCCGGTAATTTATAGATAGGTATGCTACTGACAGGAAGGGAAGTCAGTGGCTGATTGAAAAGGCCAGGGTTTGTAACCCAGTCTCTCAAAGCCTTCTGTAGCCTTCTAACATGAAGGGGCTTGCTAGCCATGCCCACCAGTGCCATGATTTCCAAAAATTCCTCTTCTCCAGCTTCACAGAGTTGCTGGACGTCATCACCACCTTGTTGGATAAAGGCATCAAAATAAGAAAGCAGATTGGCTTTTTGCAATATTCTATACAACTGCAACTCCCCCAGGGTCCTGGGTAAGGCCGCAGCCATTACTGTGGATACAGTTAACCTACAAAAGAAGAGAAAAAAAAAATCATTACACTTCTTTCAAACTTCTGAAACCAAACAGGTTAGATGCTACAAGATTTAGGAATACAATGCAGGAAGAACAAGGAGCATCTGCCAGCCAGTGACTGTTAAGGAAGCATTCTCTCTCTACACAACCTTTATCTTACTTTATACTTCTAGTAACTGCAAAGGCCAGTAATGAAATTGACCTATTTTCCTTAAGGAGAAGCAAGCAGGAAATGCAGGCTCTCAGGGTTCTATGGCCCATATTTTCAGCTATGCACTTTGCTGCTTCCATACTGTGGACAAAGCAGTGGAGCAAACAATCAAAATTAGGTGGCTATCATTCACTTAAGACTTACTCTGTGTCTAGCAATATGATAAAGACTTTACATTATGTCTAGTCCTCACATCAGCCACTGTGTGATAGGTGTATTTATTCTCATCTTGTAAAGAAAAATTAGCAACATTAGCCTGGCAGGAGAAGGAAGATTAATTTCAGTACAAACTGGAGGTTAAAAAGAAGGTCATATAAAACCAAGAAAAAAGCAGCAAAACTTCAAACAAATAAGTGATAAGACGTGACCACTTTGGTGTAAGTGATAAAGAGGATATAGTTACCATTTATTGATAGTTTGCTTTCAGGAAGAAAAGGGTCTTAAGTGACTATGGAGTTACATATCTGAGAGCCTAGAACTGTATAACAGGCATCAGGGATACAGAAAAATCAGGCTGATAAGATTCCTTTTCAAGTGGGTGCACTCAAACATGGCTCACTGTGGAATGCTTAGGTAGAACGGCCCTGCATGCAAGACAACAGACTGGGGTCTAAATACCCATCAGGGATGGAGATGCAGGATGAAATCAGAGGCCTGTGGGCCCTCCAGAGCAGCAGGGGAGAGCCCAAGGCATAACCAAGAAGGAAGTACTTCTAAAGCCTGCGCAAGACAGACAAGCCTGTTTTTAAGCGAAGGGAACAAGATTCAGCAAAGTACTTTTTGACCTCTTAGCAGCCTTTATAAGCTGTTCACAGTTGCCTGGGGAGACCTCCCACATACAAAGAAGAGTTGGCCAAGTACTTCCATTTAAGAGACCAAATTAACTTGTAATCAATGCCCTCCTAGGATTAGAAAGACCCCGTAACCCTCTATGGAAGAAATTACAGAAGGATAAAAGAATACATACATCACAGAAAAATGGACAACCCGTTCTCAACTTAAATGGCGTGGAATAGTCAGCTTGGAGATAATGTAAGCAGAGGCATATCAGGCACACCCCCGAAAGCCAGAAAGGCACCAAACCTGGGATTTGTTTTCAAATGCCACCAACCATATTCTACAAAATTGCGGTCTCAGACCCCAATTGGAGAATGAATGTTAGGGACTAACTAGGGGGAGGAAGGAGCTTCTTGCAGGAGAGGTTCTTCCCCAAGCTGTTTTCACTTCCTCAAGTGACCCCTTAAACCATATGGCTATCTGCAAGGGCTAATACGGGCACAGCCTGTGCAAGGGCTAATAGCCTGAGGACTTTCCAAGAGACAAAGAGGAAGATGGAACTAGGCTCCACAACCTCGGCCACATTCACCTGCGGCGCTTTTACAAAACTGTTTCCCAGGTGCCTGAGCTTCCGCTCAGGAGACTCAGGATCTGTCAAAGGAGGCACACTGCACAAGAAGATCCCTTGGTGACACGAACTCTACTAGTTCTAGGACCATCTAGGTTCTGCAGGTCCACCTTCAAGCTTAGCCACCTCCTTTCTCTGGATAAAAACATTCTTTATCTTCCACATCACCCAAATAAATGTCTGTTAATTTTCCCAATCGAGGGAGAGTCCATCATCCAGCTGGATAACAGCACACAAAAACAGGGCCCTTGAGAGACTTAAGGGTAAGTCTGTATTAAACTACGCTACATCAAACAGAAGGGCTGAGGTAGAAGGAGGGAAATCTGCTTTCTCATCATACGCCTAGTACACTGCTCCCCGTGCTTTCAAATGGAACACAAGAAAAATACACATGCACACCTAAGTACACACGCATACATGTACTCTTTTCTAAGAGGGCTGTGGCTCTGCAAAGGTTATGGAGTAACCAATTAACTGTCCATATCTGCCCCCCACATTGTTGAACAGAAGAAACACTACACGGCAAAACTGATCAGTTTTTAAATCGTTACATAAACTACAAGAAAAAAATCTACACAGTACATCTATATCTTTACCTATGTTGGAGAAAACTAAAAGAGAAACATAAAGATAACTAAAAGACCCAAATTTATATTTTATTCTGAGATAAGGTAATGATTTTAGAAAAATAGTAAATTTCAAGTTTGGTCTTCTCTCCTCTATCCAGGAAAAAGCAAACTAGCTCCCTAATGCCTAGGAGAAAGCCCTCATGTACTGGTATCATATCACAGCATACCTATGTTTAAAGCAACACAACTCACAATTTTGGAGGTGGCCTACATGTCCAGCAACAGATGAATGGATTAAAATGTGATACTCACACACCTTGGGGCACTACTCTGCCATAAACAAAGATAAACTTGAATCCTTTGTAAAAAAAATGGATGCATCTTGAGACCAGAATGTTAAGTGAAGTAAATCAGATACATAAGCTTACATATCACATGGTTTCTCTTAAATGAGAAATTCAAATCATAAATAAATAGCAAAATAAAAAAGACAGATAATAGGAAATAAGGAGATAGAGCGTTCTTAAATGGAATGGGATCAGGAGATGAAGGGAAGTGGGGACAGGATGAAGAAGGAATGAAGATGTGAAAGTGCACCAACTCCCCAGGAAGAACGCAAACATTGCAAATGTGCTAATAAATAAAATGTAAAAATAAAGTGTCTCCCAAAGGTCTCAAAAATTAAAAAAGTAATTATGAATCTATTTCCATAAGAATGGACAGTACTCAGTGTACATTTCCGCAGTCAAGATACCAGAGAAAAGACAAACACAAGCCAGGCAACTCTTCAGTCCCAGAAGGGTTTCTAAAGGTTCAATGCTGGGAAAGCTTTCTCCCCAAGCTTTTGCATTAGGAGAATGTTTCAGTTTCTTTCCAGAGCCTGCTGTAATAAGTTAAACACCCACCATTTTATGCATTAACTTGATTCTATTTAAAAGAAAACTTTCATATGACAAGATTTCATGTTTTCACAAAATCTGCAACCATTCATGCTCCTATATGAACGTCAACTTACATCTCTCTGATCTGAATTATACAAAAGGTCCTAACACAACACTACCCATAAGCGGCTTACCGTGTAGTAAATCCACTCAGCTGAAACTACCGGTACCTGGCTTCTCCAAGATCCTACAACACCAAGGGGAGTCTGATCTTTTCATGAATTCCACTATTAAGAGAAACCAGTTACTCACTCTTGCTGGCTCAAAAGATAACCTGAGGCCTTACTATCCCTGTACAGCAAACCTCCACTTTACACCACTTTAAATATTCCCCACCCTGGCCAGTCCAATAAAGAGAACCCCAGTATTAAGAAGAGAATTAAGGAACAACAGATCAGTCTGAGACCACTTGTTGTTCTATGATCTATTTCAAAAACCTTGAAAGCTGTATCTCACTTTAGCTCCTTACAGGGTAGCATCAGTCATCTAGCAAAGTCAAACCACGCTAAGTAAAATAAGAAGCTGCCTGATTCAGAAATTTGTACCAGTCAACTCCTGCTCTACTATGGGAAACAAGAACTTCCTGACATTTTCCAAGCTGGGATGTGATGACTGGGCAGGGCAGAGCCCTTTTACGGTCACTAGGGAAAAGAATCATTCCTCCAAATCTGCCTCAACGCCCCCCCCCCGCCCCCCGCATAAAAATCTCAAGGAACTACTGAGTGACCACTAGGCCTTTTGCAGGCACTAAGGAAGGAAAAATTATTTCTTCAAACCTGTTTCCATCCAGCCTCTCTGGGCCCCAACACTTCTCAAAAACCTCAACTATGGAGAGAGACCAAGCTCCTTGAAATAGTCTTCATTTGTGGTAATATATTTTGTTTGCCTACCTTCCCTTACTCTATTCTAAGGGTTAAAATTCCCCCAAGGTTTTCCTGTTTGCTGGTGCTTTTTGAGATGTGGATCTTGTTCTATTGCCCAGGCTGGTCTTCAACTCCCAAGTCCAAGTGATACTCCTGGGTCCAAGTGACCTTCCTGCCTGACGATCTCAAGTACCGAGACTACAGGAATGAACCACTGAACCCAGCTTCCAATGTCTGACACTAGAATACCTTCTACTGTCTGTCCACAGTCTCCCTGGATCCCTTCCCCTCCCAGCATCAGTGACTGTAGGCTGTAACCTCCAAATCTACATCAGCATTCTGAACTGCCGGCACACGGGCTAGGGCTAAGGAGCTCCTGCCGTGGAGTGTCCTCACGGGCCAAAAGGGTGCCTCCACATATGTCCACTTCACAAATGAAGGCAAACAGGCTTCTCTGTAGTTTAATAAAACATGACCCCATTTAAAAGTATAACTGAATTTATTGTTTTGAGAATATGTATACTTAATAAATACTACAAGTATGAGTCTTTATAATTTTTTTAAGTTTAAGATGTGATCCTTATTCCTGAAAAATTTGGGGAACATCAGCCTGACTCACTCTGAACTATAGTCTGGCATTCCCTCTGCGGTCTGTCAAAACCTCAACTTCAGTATGTCCAGAAGTAAGCACAGTATTTCATCTTCTCTTCTAGACTGCCAAATCGACTCAGCATCCTCAGTTCTCTGATTTGCACCACTACTTTTACAGTTCTCCGGTTTAACAAGAGTGGAGTGGATCGCTGCTTCTTCCTCCTTCCTTAAATTTAGATGTCCTTAGGCCCAAATCACCCATTTTCTGTTTCAAAAGCTCCTAATTCTGGTTTTCACTAAACTTTGAAAATAATTTCCCCACCTCAATGCATCCTGGACTGCAATGTTATCTTTATCTTCCTCAGGACAGGTATGACTCTTCCCGCATCTGTGCAAATCTCCCCACTCCTTGGAGAAAGACACCCAACCTACTCACACAGGCACCCCACACCCACACCTACCTCTCAAGCCGGCTGGCTCCCCGTTTACTCCTCAGAAGTGCCTTCCTCTTCCTTGCCCCACACCAGACATCCTCCCACCCTCCAACTCCACAAAGCCTTTCCCACACCTCTGGCGCCCCCTTTGTCCCTCTCGGAACTCCAGTTTTTCCCTCTCCCTTCCACTCTCCTCTCCCCTCTCTCAAATATATCAGGCCAGTTCTAGGGATGCAGAGGAAACACAAGAAGCATCAGAAGGGAGACAGACGGGTAGCACACAGGGAAGCTGTGAGAAACGCTACACACACCTTACACAAAAGGAGTCACAGAGCAAAGACGACTTAACCCGGCTCTGCAGAACAAGTCACTGTTAGGTTACACACACCCTGAGGATAAGAATTAGGTCCCATTAGTCTTCTACCTGCCCTCCTCTGTAGCAAAATGTTCTATATGGAGTAACACCTCTACAAAGGCCACCGTTTAGTGAAACCCAATGTTTAAGCCTCCTTTTGCATCTGGGTAAACAGGGGCCCAGTGAACTTTCGGTCTAGTAAGGGCACATTCTGTTGCTTCCTTTAACTTCACGTACAATCCTTGCCTTCTTCTCAATCTCAATGCTTTTTCCTTCTTAGTAGGCTATATGGTAACTCCCTTATCATGGATATTTTTCCAAGAGATCCAAGGATGCATTCCCCAAAACAGAAACTACTCATAATTAATGTTATATATCCTGTGAGTCCAGCCCTAAGACCAGCACTTTTAAGAAGTCAAGTTCAGTCACAAGTGATTCTAGGTCTTTTTCCTCTCTATTCCTAAAAATTAAATGCAATATAAATTACTCCCAAATATAAAATCTAACATACTAATTTTCTATTCAAGTGGATTCATAATCACTATTTAATATTCCACCCACGTGGTATTGGGAATCACTGCCTCACACACAGTGTAGCACGTGTGTGTGCTGTGTGTGTATACGTACTTTTATAAACCCTGATAGTCCAGGGAAGACAGAATCAAGGCGTGGGGAAAAACCAAGAGCAAAATCCCAACAAGGCCTGGTTTTTTGTGCAAAGAATTATAAATTCCTTTCCCAAAAAACTGCTTGAATTTTTTACTTCAAAATTACCTAAGAGCAACCTCTAATAGACTTAGAAAAAATGTGAAAAAGCCTGGCTACCAGCTCAGGAGTCATTTACAGATAGATTAAAGTGAATTAGTTCCACAACATTATTTTTCTCTTAATATCCAGATGAGATCTGCTATATATTATGGGAATAAAAGGTGAGATGGGAAACTAGAATGAAGGAAATAGTAACTCTGATGACAGAGATTACACTTATGGCCTCTGAAGTACAGCCAACGTCAGAGGAATGTAGCTCAAAGGTAGAGGGCTCTGGGAGCAGCGTACAGGAGGCCCACTACAGGTGGAAACGGAAAAGGTCTACAAAACGTCAGAATCTGGCTTAGGAAAGGATGAACCTCTAGGAATGCATTCTTACCACATCTATTCTACACCTAGAACCCAGAACTCATGCTAAATAATTAAATGTAAGTTACTTACATTTTGTAGGTTACTTAAATGTGCTAGGTTGGCCTGAAACTTAAAACTCCTATTTAAGTTCCAAGTTCCAAAAGGTTTATCTAGCTGCATTGATCAGTAAGCACGTAGTGATGCAAATTAACTAAGCCAAGACAATTCTGGGTCTTATTGCTGTTAAAGATATGACTTAAACATATATTTTCTAATGGAATGGTAATCTGGGAAACGAATGTATTTTGCTATTAAGCAATAACTATGCCCAAATTTACAACAGGCAAACACTAGCTTTTCATAAAATGGCTGTAAATTTATTCATCAACCAAAAGTCAAGTCATTCAATAGGCATTAAGAGCACTCTGAGTACAGTATGTAGGCAATGCAAATAAACTTTATCATCTTTTCAGAAGTTTCTCTGTAAATATTATTAGTATACAATGCAAATTAGCATGCAGCCCCTAAATACAGTACAATACACTGAGAAATGACAAACTATTTGAAAGCTTAAGGCTACGTTTTAGGTGTGAAAATTCTCACAAGATGAGGATTAATAGCTTTTCTCAGAATCAACTCAATTTCCTACATGTTCCATTGTTAAGTTTAGGGGAGCTTCTTCTACTTTGTACAATATTGAACATCTCAGATCAGAAAGTAAATTTGCATGTAACAGAATAAATGTATTATTCTTTTTTTCTGCTCAAAATAGTGAAAGCAGGTAAGGTAAAAATAAAACCAAAGCCAAGGAGCTAGCAATCCTGCATTATGCTCAAGTGGGTATCATTAATTCTTTAATGTATTTAATAAATCCCACAATGAAACATGCATAGGCAAGATGATTATACATTAGCATAATCTTGAAACTGTAAAATGTTCACTTCCACGAAATATAAATATACGATGGTTCTGCAGTGTCCAGAACATAGCTTCATTAAATTTTACAGAGCTTTTATTTCCAAAAATGCATATAAATAGCAACAACAAAATAACCACAGGTTTCTTACAATGGATTAATGAGGCCTATGTCTTAAGA
The DNA here is from genome assembly GCF_000276665.1 of Chinchilla lanigera. Taxonomy (NCBI): domain Eukaryota; kingdom Metazoa; phylum Chordata; class Mammalia; order Rodentia; family Chinchillidae; genus Chinchilla; species Chinchilla lanigera. Next base: position 8,495,340 of record NW_004955403.1, read on the forward strand.
CAGAGTCTAAGCCAACCAACACAGAAAGCCTAAGGTACTGTCTCCATCCAACCACCTTTAAAATTTAAAGTTCATGCAACGAATTTTTCAAAGGTCTCCCCATTTTATGTTTCTTCTTCCAAAGCATCTACAGTGTAAAACCCCAAGACCTTTAATAATAAACCATATGTTCTTGAAATGTGGTTAAAGAATAATACCTAGTGCTTTATCTGACACTCGGGAGGATACAAAATCTAACTTTTCTATAGGGTTGTATGTGTTACTTACTGGTCAGAAAACAGAACATTTTTATTTTAGCTAAAATTATACAACCGTACTAATAATCTTTAGGTAAGACTATTTCTTAGGATTTTTGTCATTTTAATTACAAAAAGAATGAAAAAAAAATCTACGGTCCCTCATTATTTTTATTACTGATACGTTGACATATTACAGAAATCACCAGAGCCAGGACAAACAAAATAATTCCAATACCAGCATGCCGTATTAGCTTTACTGAAAAAGTGACAAAAACTAAATATTAAAAGGTCCCTTGAAATTATTTTTTTTTAAAGACCCCATGTTCCAGTATCTAACACCCAGAATAGGAATAAAGAGTGATGTTGCCAGTCGTCTACAAATTCTCAACAGAACCCTTATTCGCATCTTACTACCTATCTGGACAAATCAAGCTTTTAACCTCAATGAAAGAATACCACTCAGTGTCTCAACTGATACAAATATGGAGGGGGAAAAAAAGGATACCCTTGAATCTTCAGAGCTACTTTTACTGGCACTTAAGACTGAAATTAGCTGTCCGTGGTCTCAGGAGGGCAGCCACCATCCAGAACAGAGAGAGCACATCCTGTGTATCCCCTTGCCAGTATTTCCCCTTAAAGCCCTGATAAATTATAAAATGTCATAACTGGCTAAGTTATACAAGGAAGGGATTTCAAACAGTGAAAACCCAGGAAGGTAATCCACCGCATATGCACTTTTCCAACAAAACAGCTAAGCATTTCGTGACTAATCTGTTTTAAATTCGGTTGCTCTGTTCCTATGCAATCTAATAAACTGCCAAAATATTTTTAAACAAGATCTGAGAATTTCCCTCGGAGCTTCTGATCTTTGCACTCCTTAGAGTTGGCAGACACGTCACTGGCAAACCATTTGTGACTGACAAGTTATTCCAAACCGGCTGACTCCGCTGAAACTGTAAATTAACGGGAACCCCTAAAATCTTCCAGCCTCTTAAATTCCAGGAAGCGAGGGTTAATTAAGCATGTACAAATCCATGGTTTGTACTGATCACCTGCAGCAAAACTTGGGTCTGCAGAATCTACCAATGCATACTCCAACTGAACCATCCTTTCCTCCCAAGATCCTGCTACGTTTTGCTCAGGGTCACTTCCTATCTCGCCGGTCACAAATATCTGCCGATATTCTACGGCTTCTCCCCGCCCGGGTCGCACACATCTGCACGCAAAGCTCCGTCCCACATGTGTCTGCAAATTCCTCCCTCGGCCTTGCAGGCACCGCCGAGTGTCTGGCTTCCCTGCACCTCGGTGCCAAGTTTCTCGCAGCCACTTCCAAGCAAAACTCTCTGCTCCTGCTTTTAAAAAGAAAACTACATTCGGAAAAGCAGGACACCCGGGAAGAAAGGAAGACTGTAAGCGCTGCACTTTGTTAAGTAAACACGCGAAGCCCTGGGTCCCCGCAGGCGGCGGCGGCAGGCGGCCCCGCGCCACCACGGCCGCCTC
>NW_004955403.1:8497935-8519015 GCF_000276665.1 Chinchilla lanigera
TTCCGATTAAAAAATTATATTCTGGGTTCTCAATATAGCATATCAAAGAGCACGCCCCGCCGAGTCCTCCATCTCTCGGGAGGGTGACAGAAAGAAAAGCGCGCCGGCCCACCCCCGCAGGCTGGGGCGCCGGTGGGCGGCCAGGTGGGCGGCCAGGTGCGGCCCGGGCAGCCGGGGAGGGGCGGCAGGTGCGCGCTGGGAGACCCGTGCCCGCCCCCTGCCCACCTGCTGGCTTTGGGAGGGTGGGGGCGGGGGACAGGAAACCTACAGACCTTAGGCGGCAGTTTTGACAACTGTCTCTCTCGCCTGGTAATTGAATGCCAACCGTCTCACCCCTGATACCTGACTCTTATTTTTCGGGTGAATTTTTCTATTGCCGTGGTGTGGAAAAGGACGCGCTAGCACTGGCTTGGGATGTATCAAAATAGACTTCCCAAGACAATATAGAGTGTTGGGGTTTGGTTTGCATAAACTTTTCTAGCCAGAGAAAGTATTAAAGCATCTCCAAAAATGTACTTAAACTGCTGCTAAAAATCTAAGATAGTATTTTAAAATCTATTTTTCATTACTTTAGAAAGAAATGGAAAAATGAAAGACTGCAAGATCTAATACTGTGCTCTTGAAGGATAGAGAGCGTTAGTTAATCCAAAACTACAGTACAGGTAGACTCGTACTTTCGCATACATATAAAATGCAGTTTTATATAGGAGGCCATTCCCACATCCTGGCTGGCCTCCCAGCCCATGCCTACTTTGCTGGTGGGGATACAAGGCCTTCTTTGAGATGGGAAATTCTTTGGGCCACATCTTTATGTTGCAGCAATGGATGGGATGATGATAATATCGAAAGAAAAAAATTTATTAAAGCACTCTGATCTTTTTTTCTTCCTTTTGCAAAAAAAAAAGTTATTCGAATGAAGAATGTCAGGATGGAATGTATGTCACTAAAGTTAGATCTCTTCAGTCTTAGTGACAGGGTCTGCCTGGAATAGCTGAGTTGATATTTCAAATGAATAAGTATGCTTATTTCCTCAGATTCTTCAACTGAAGAAATCAGTGCTGGAAGTTTCTCTCAGCCTCCCTAATCACCAGGGGTTCTGATGCTACAGATCCTGTTCCGCTAAAGAGTGAATTTAGGATTCTTACAATACAGTAAAGATTAGGCAGTTTCCTGGCTGATTGCAGAAGGTGGAGGCTAATGAATGTTCAGACAATGAGATCTGCAAAATTCTTCGACTTCCTCTCGGGAGTCTTGATGGTTTGCAAGACATTGTTGGTTCTGAACAGCTAGAGAAAAAAGAACTTTCTTCCACAAGATGTTCTGCGGTTCGTGAGTCACAAAATGAGTGGTCTTACCTGCACTGTTGGGATTGCTTCCAGAGTTGGGAGAAAAGACAGTAAATCCTCTCCCCAAGCTGGTGGATGTCTGACTGCATGTGACTCTGGAAGGAAATGTGTCAGAGCAGAATGTCTTCTGACTTGTAACTGATTGTTTCTTTCTGCAGTTATACGCTGAAATCTCTCCTTGTTTGTTTTCTGGGCACATTTAGATAGTGTGTTCTTCCCACATTAAGAATGGCATTTTTGGCCCACTTTGCTTAAATGCCCTATGGTACTGGGGGAGGTGGTGGGAGGGAAGAAAATGAATTCTCTGTGTCTCTCTGTGACTACCCTGTATTTTACAGGAGTGCTCCAAAAGACTGGAGGTATTCACCTGTACAGGGGTCAACTCTTGATAGAGAAGCACCAGTTCTTATGTGGCACCTTGCTGCTTTTCCTAAACCCAGCCATCCCTAAATACTACCCACCCCCACCACTTGCAGTATCTTGTGCCACTCCCAGGCCCTAGTGATTTGTTAAGGGAAAAAGAAGAGGTGTATAATCCATTCTTTTAAGGTAACAATTACGGGTGTCCGACTAGTCTCCGAAGACTCTCTGTTAGAGATCAGTGTCAGAGGTTTACAGTTTTTTCTTGGAGGCCACCCAAGGCAGGTATGTATGAGAACATGGTAACAAAAATAATAATTATTCTGATCATTTGGATATCTATTATTAAACATCCATGCATGCAGATATGGCAGTACATGCCTGTAATCTCAGCTATTCCGGAGGCTGAGGCAGGAGGATTACAGCTTCTAGGGTAGCCTAGGCAATTTAGTGAGACCCTGTCTCAAAATAAGCAGGCACTAAGGATGTAGCTCAGTAACAGAGTGCTTGTTCAGCACGTACAAGGCCCTGAGTTCAATCTCCAGTACCGCCTCCCCCCCAAAATCACTAGTTTTGTGTTTCCTGGTTTCATTTTACTGTGAGTACCTATGTATTTAAGTTATTCACTTATTCAGCACAGCTTGTTGAGTGCCGGTTCCAGGTTTGAGGCTGGGTCCTTGGGACATCAAGACCCATTAAGCCGTGGTTCCCTGTTTTGGGGGCTTTTCTCTGAAACAGTGAAAACAAAAGAACAAAAGGAAGTCTACAAGGCTAAAGAAAATGCTGTTTCTTTTTACTGTTTTTTTTCCCCATACACGCTCAAGGATAAATATCCAAACAGAATAACTAAAGAATAAGGTAAAGGATGTTCTCATAATGTTCTTTTAAATTCAAATCAAATAATAAAATAGAAATAATTTTCTTAAAAATGGAAACACACTGTTTCATGCTGTAATTCAATATGAGCCCAAAAGACATGGATTGTAATTTCTAAAAGGGTAGATTTTTTAAATCTGTTGTGGTCAGCCACGCTGCTATCAAACTTTGTACTTAGAACAGTGGCAGACACTAGTCACTAAAATACTTGTTGACTAAATGAAATGGAAAATATAAACTGATTAGTGGAGTTTTTTTATTTTATAGATGTTTTTAGCGTGAATTACATTTCCTAATGGACATCTCTGAAATGTATAATGTCTTCTTCTGATTAAGCATGTAACATTTCCAGCAAAGTATTGAGAGTGAGAATATGTTTAAAAGTAGTAGGTAAATTGCAAAGTAGTTTTAGAATATTACTAGAGCAATTTGTATTATGTTTATAGGCATGAATTTCTTTTTTTTTTTTTCCTAACAAATTACATAGTGCAAGTTTTGAGTTTTAAACCATTTGGAAAGTGCCCTAGGGGATACACCAAACTGTTCTTCATGTGTTTATTAATTTGTATTCGTTCTTAGGTAAATCACCTTTAGGTACTGCACCAAGTTTAATTCTTTACCCACAAAAATCAGGGTAATACAGAGCAATTTCTGTTGGTTTACACACAAGTCATACCGTTTTAAATTTTGAAAAGACTTCTTAAAATGTTACAAGTCTTTTTAGATGGTTGTCTTCATTTTTGTTTTTACCTGATACAGGTAGATTTGGGAAAAGCTTCTTTCACAGTTCTGTTGCTAATTTTAGCGGTTCTGTTGCTAATTTGTGCTGTGGAGGATGTCATACTATGCAGCTAAATCTGATATTATTTCTCCTCTCTGAAAACCAAATTTAGACATAAAGGCTAAAATGTTTCCAGAGCTTCTGAGCGGGAGCTGACAGTGATAAGAGCAGAATATTGTACGCCGTTGAAAATATGCGTGTGATGCACCTTTGAAAACAAGACTGGTCGTCAGTAAGTGAACAGCTCTCCTTTTCTTTATCTTCTCGTGGCCCTCTCAAGGCATGGGAGGCATGCTGAGCTGATTCAAGATAGAAATAGTGGCATTAAATAGCAAAATAGCAGCAACGCACAAAGTACACAAGTTACTCCTTTTCAGTCCTTCCGATGGTGGAAATCTAAATTGGTACCAATGTGCTTCTAATCCCTGTAACATTTGGTGAATTCTGTTTTTTTATGTTTGTTTTTACAAAGAGAGACCAGGCTTCAGCTCGGAGCTTTTAATTTGCCTCAGAATATAGCTGGAATTTAATAACATTGTTTTATTTTTGTTTATGGTTACCTTCTACAGAGGCAAGTGAAATTCATTGTCTTTTTAGAATAATGAGAGAAAAATATCTTTTAAATAGCCTTGAGTGAAAGAAACCTGAATGTTTAAAATAAAACTACTGAGATGAGGATGTGAATTAGTGTAGTTATGATGAAAAACAGTATAATCTTCAAAAAATAAAAACCTGGAACTACCATAGGATCCAGCAATCCCACTGCTGAGTATATATCTAAAGGAAATGAAATCCATGGCTTAAACAGATATCTGCACTCTTATGTTTGTTGCAGCAGTATTTTCAGCAGTCAAGGTACCAAATCACTTTAAGTATCCATCAGTGGATGAGCAGATAAAGAAAATGCGAAATGTGTACAAAGTAATACTATTTAGCCATTAAAAAGCATGAAATCCTGTCCCTTGCAAAAATATGGATGACCTTGGAGGACACTGTGTTAAACGAAATAAGCCAGAGAGACACACATGATCTCACGAAGGATCTAAAACACTAGATCTCGTGGAAGTGGAGATGGGGGAGGGGTCTGGGATGGCTGGGGACAGGATTTGCTGGGTGCATGTTGGTCAAAGGATAGAACATTTCAAGTAGGAGGAATGTGTTTGGTAGATCTGTTGTATAACTTCGGGACTATAGTCAACGATATAATGTATTCTTGAAAAATGGTAAGAATGTAGATTGTGTTCTCACCGCAAAAATGATAACTGCGAGGTAATATATATATCAATTGACTATTTTTGGTCATTCCACAGTGTATGTATATACCATACTTCAAAACATGATGTTGTACACAATAGGTGCATACAACATTATCTGTCAATTTTAAAATAAAAAGCAAACTTAATTGCTGTTTTGATAGTACAAGTAAGCAACATTTATTAAGGACTCATTGTGTACTCTAGCACTTTGTACGTATGAATTCATTTCATCTTTACTACAGCACTATGAAGCGTATATCACTGCCCGCATCATCAGCTGTTGTAGACGTCAGGAAACTGAAATGTGCAGTACTGAAATACTGTGGAGGTCTCACAGGAGAGCTAGGGTTCAAGGCCAAGAAATAGTTTAGAGCTCATGTCCCTCTGTTATGCAGTAGGCTCCAAGATGTCAAGTCACTGCTGGAGGTTTCGTAAACACTGATCACCACGTCTCTCATCTTTGAACATCCACGTGCACCTGTCTATCATGTCCCTCCATAGTCCCTGCGTCCCTCACTGCTACCGCACTTACCTTTTGTGTCAGGAGGAAGACTCATAGATATTCACATCTGTAGTTGCTTGACTGAGCTCAGCATCCTAACTATACTGTCAGCCTCTTGGAAGAGGAGCTATGTTATATCTTATACTCTTGAATTCAGTGAATACATGGTTAATAAGAGTTTTAGAAAATGATTAAGAATAATAATTAGTGCATTTGCAAAACTAAGGAATTCTTTGGACTAAAAACCTGTTTCTACATTTTCAAACTAAAAAAGTCTTTAATAAAAAAGAAAAATGTAAAAAGTAGTGGTTCTGACATTTGAGTGAAATTTTTACTGAAAATGCATTAATTTATTACTTTAGAAAGATTTCTTTAAAATGCTTCAGTGATTCCAAACAAAAGGAAGCATAATAGATTTCAGATGTTCTTAGAGGAAAGAAAGAATAACATTAGGGTTTATGACCTACAAGATCTAAGATACAATATAATTCTATCAACCTATTCTATTATTGCCTCAGAACAATTCTATACTTAACCAATTTTCCACTCGGTGTGGTGATGTCCCTACAATTAACTGAGTCATGTACAATATTCATATTACCAGAAATGTAATTAAAATTTCCCTTATTTTGCAATATGAAATTTAAAACTTTGTATGTTGTAGATGAACTATATGAAAATTTGAATATCTTAAATTTATAGTTTATAAGCAAGTTTTTAAAAGGTAAATTAATAAGAATATACAATAACTGATGATTTCAAGAGCCATGACTTAAAAAATAGCTACTCTTCTAAACACAAAAGAAAATTTTTATGAACTGTTATGCACTGCATTTTATTACATGATGCTATAGAGTCTTAGGTGTAAGGGATTGTGAAATCCATCTAGTTCAACTTGTTTTGTATATTCAACATATATTAGAGTACTTTGCAGAAAGTCAGCACACTTGTTTAGTTTCCACTAATCTGTTTATAAATTGATAATTTTGAACTAACAGTGCAATTGCTGTTGGGACAAAAAAAATGCAAGGGGTGAAATGATTAGATTCTTTGTACAGACTACAAATGCTTACACAATGCAAGGGAGAATATCTTAATATGGACTTCGGGGGACCTAGATAGGGACTTAGAAGTCATCTGAGCCAATGGACTCCTACAGCTAGGGATATTTATACCATACACTGCTAATGCAAAGAGCATAATATACAACATTAGGCAGTAAGTACAACCAAATATTTAATTGAATGAAGAGTGCTTAGGGTTTTAGTTTTAAAGTTTAAGATAGAAGGCAATATAAATGGAAACTTTGGAAGAGACTTTCTAAAGAGAATTTCTGGACATGTTAAAAGGATTAGAGCTTTGTTTTTCTTTCTTCTCTCCTCTCTCCTAGGCAACAGTGATTACAGCTCAGCTACTCTGTTCTTCTCCTCCCATTCCTTCCCTTTTTTCCCAGCGTCCCCTGTACAGGACTTATATTGTCAACATTCTGCAATGTTATCTTAGGTGTCAGTGACATTGCTGTTACCTTGTCCCTGTCCATACTAATTCTTGGTGAAAGCACTCTGCTCACCATCTCTGGAATTTATTCAAGCATCTTCCATTTGCACACATTTGATGCTTTGCCTTCTCGTTCCCTGCAGATCTATGTTTGGTGTTAACTTCTCCACCCAGTTTGCTGAGATGACATCAGGCCTGTCTTGCCCCCTCTTCCTGTCCAGTCTCTGAGCTTCTTTCTTTCTCTAGGTGTCCTCTCTGCAGACTGGTTAAGCACTTCATGTAAGGGTGGGTGGAGGGCTTTGTTTTCATGACAAAAGCTCCTGACTTGGCCAAGATGTGAGGCTTTTCCTGCTCACAAAAAAAGCAAAGGAATTGGAAGAGAGCATAAAAGGAAGAGAGAGCTTTTCGTGAAGCTAGTGGGCAAGAGTTGGGAAAAGTGGAGAGAGGAAGAGAATTGAAGATGTCTGCGTATTCTTGAGAAGCTGACTAAAGGGATCATAACTATTGTGGGAGAAGTGAAAAACCAAAGAAAAAGTACCAGGTTCATGACACATGCTTGGTGAAGACCAAAGAAGAGGCAGGGAAGAGATTGTCCCCACATCCGTGCCTCTAAATGAGCCATGAAATCATGCTGTTGGTCCAGGACAGATGGGAGTGAAGGGATGGAGCAGTTGGGTCAGATCAACAGAGAAAGGAACAGAGAAACAGCGTTCACTGAGACCTCCTCCCTTGCTTCTCTTGTCTTTCTTCTGGACCGTGTGAGCTGGTGTATATGTTAGACGTACCTCCATCAGAACAGGTTGAGAACAGCCACACTGCCCCAAACGCCCTCATTGTGCTAGCTGACATGGCATCCTGAGCTGTCTCCTTCCCTCAACAGCCACCGAGAGAGAAGTAGAGATTCACACTGGTGACCTGGGCTCCCTGTCACAAGAGATCACTCAATACTGACCTGCGGCAGACCCTTTGAAAGGACAGTGAAAGGACAGTAGGTGTTCTACCGTAAGTCCTGGCATAAAGGAATATCAAACATGGTTGTGTCGCAGTGCTGCAAAGTTACATTTGTACAGTTTGAATTCCACTTACCCAGACTTAGACACAGTGACTCAGCGCTTGCCCAGAAGCACTGGCAATCATGTGTGGTAGCTGAAATAAGGACTTTGATTTCTTCATTTTCTGTCTCTTACTATGTTTTATTCCATTTCCTGCTCTAATAACAATACCTAATACTGCAAAGAGAGGGTTTTTTCCAGCTATGGAATATGTTCCTTAAGTAAAATGTTACATATCACCCTGCTGCCAGTGAGATTAAGGGTTCCTAATTGCAGATGAAAAGCAAACAACCTTTAGAAAGACAGTTGGACAAACTGGACCTACTATTTCAGAGTGTTCACAGGGTTTGATCCAACAAATTCATGTCCAGAATATGATACTAATTTTACAGACACTTGAGTATATTTATCATAATGTTATTCATAAAATTGAAAACCAAAAACTGCTAAAACAATGAATTGGTTAAATCAGTTCTATCACATCTGATACAAAATATTGTATTAATATATAGCAAAATTATATTGACTGCTAGTAATGCAACATTATAAGTAGAAATAGAACAGAGCAAAACAATCTGTAATCTCTCTACCTAAATAAATATGGAAGGAAACTTATAAAACATGAGCAAAAGTTATGTCTAGTAGATGGTACTATCCTATCTGGTAGATGATTTTTATTTTCTTTCTTATATTTTAAAAATTTTTTCAAAATTCCAACAAAAAGCATGCATTACTTTGAAAAATGGGGGAAATTTACGTTATTTTAAACAAAGATCCTGCTTCACAGGCAGTTTATAATAACATAAAGGTGAGAATACCCAAGGGCAGCACATCTGTAATCCCAGCCACTCAGGAGGCTGAGGCAGAAGGATTGCAAGTTCAAGGCCAGCCTAAGCAGTTTAGCAAGACCTTTTTCAAATTAAATAAAAAATAAATAGTAAAAAGAGCTGGTGATGGTCACTCAGTGGTGGAGCATTTGCCTCCCAAGTACAAAGCCCTGGATTCAATTCCCAACACCACACACACACACACACACAGTATGTGTACTGTATTCATCTGCTTGTTTGAAAAGGGCAACAAGTATCAAGAGCTTATCCAAAAAATATGTATTGATCTTGATATATGTGTGGGTATAAAATCAGTCCTACATAAACACAAGATTTTTGAGTCTGCCATGTTTCAGGTATGTGTGTATGTGGGTATTCTTGGTTGAATTGCCTCAATCTACTATACATATTTACTAAATATAGTCATTCTCTTCCTTTTCTGATTAATCATTAAAACATGTAACTGCTTGTTTCTCCTTCTTGAAGAGTCTCCTATTTCAGGGAAATATGTAGTCCCAGGACTTTTGTAGCTCATGAAGTGATGCTGGCTGGGCATCCTACTGAAACAGTGATTGAGCTGACCTCTGGGCAGGCCGTGGTCCCCTGGTTTCCTGCCCCATTGCGCTGCCAAAGGCGCGACCCACAGTGCTGCTCCTGCTGCTGTAGGGCACCCTGGCTCCTTAGGGAGGCACCAGGAGCCTCCTCCCTCCAAGACTGCAGCTTGCAGGCCCTGCTTGGTTCCTTTGTTGCACAAACGCAGCTGTCTCCCAGGAGCGCCTGCCCTAGACCAAACTTGACGGCTCCCAGCCCTGACACTGCCCCCATCCGCGTCCCGGGAATCAAACTCCCGGCCATGGCTCTCTTTTGGACTTGTGCAACAGGAAGTGTCTGGATTCATCGACTAGTCATGAGAACATCTTAGGTTTTACAGCTTTCTTTCTGGCTTCAGTGGGTTCCCAGCCTTTCTCCTCCTTTCTGTCCTTCCAACCTCGTTTGCCCGACCGTAGAGGTTCCCTTGCCTCAGGACTGTCACACTGCTGCAGTTTCTCGCGGCAGGCTGCCCAGATGCTTCTGCTCCAGATCCTACGCACAGGCCCCTCTGTGTGGCCCATTGTCGCCCTCCACGCCCACACGCACATACTATGGATGGGTAGGAGTTTTGATGCTAGGGTCAAGTAATAGGCAGGTTTCACCGACTTACAAGGTGGCATTTCTCAGACAAGGAGGACTCTCAGACAAGCAGATGCAGTGTGAGGGCAATTAGAGGCAGAAAAAGATGCAAGCAACCAGACTAGCCCAGGCTTTGCACACAGCGCGGGGAGAGTTCTGTCTGGGCAAGGAAGAGGGCTTGGCTCGGTGCTGCCTGGGGCACTCTGGTGGCCTCTGCCTCCGCAGGGCTCAGACACAGCTCCAGGCAACACCACGAGCTCCTTTCACCTCCTTCCTTCCTGGTGTCTCATCCCTCTTCCTTCTCCTGCCTTCACTCCCACCCTCCTAGGCACCCAGTGTGCTTCTGATGTCTGAGTCTGTTTCCTGACAAGGAAGACGTGAGCGGAACGAAATACACGCGGAGATGTTAGCGTTGCAGTATGCTGCTTTTCCAAAGATGTTTCCACCTGGAGATTATTTGCGTGTTCAACAATTAAGTACCGACTCAGGGAGACACGTTCAGCGCAAGAGAAAAAGAATATTCTGTGCCCCAATTCCTAGTCCAGAAAGGGGAAGAGACACGAAAGCAGCAGCTGCACTCAGTGTAAGACGCTCTTTGCCACACAGAGAAAGAGTGACAGTTCTGTCAGGGTAGAGCAGAAGGGCGAAAGTCCTAAGGTCTTACCAGAAAGCCACCACTGGACAAGACTTGGAAGGTGGACTGAATGGAAAGACTCAGGAAGTGCAGGCCCCTCAGCAAGACACCAGCACAGAGGCAGGGAAACAGCACGAGCAGGGAACAAGAAGGAAAATTGCAAAATGAAAGTGGATTGGTTCTAACTGACTTTAGAATGAGATGTGAAAGGGGCAGAAAAGGAGGTTGCTGAGATCAAATGGTGCGGGGGCCTCAGCTAATATGCTAAGGAGCGTGGATTCTGCTGACCAGGTGGTTCTGCCCCTAGTGAGCTCTACAACACTGGGGGTGGGGATGAGAGTGTGGGTGCAGTTAGGGAAGCAGGTGATGGGGAAGGAAGCACCGGGCTGCTGGCGAGGTTTCCTTCTGGGGACAGGATGTGCACTTGGTAATAATGCAGGGAACCGCACATTTATGTTTTCTGTACTTACTGTGTGTTCCACTTTGCGGTCATTTAAAACATCAAACTGGGTTATTATATATTGCACAGAATCTAGGGCCTCACTCCCGGATATAATGATTGAATAGGTTGAGGTGGGAACTTGGCGATCTGCACTGTTTTAAGTAATTACTTTCTGGCATCTAAAGCCAGAGGAACGCCCTGGACCACACCCTGAGAACACTTTCAGGGCCTTTGGGAACCACCCAAAAGATGGAAAAAAGATGCTAAAGACAAGGATTTGTCCATCTCATTGTGTGGAGGAGAAGGAAAGGCCTTCCTCTTGTGCCTTATTAGCACCGGCAGGTCTGGTGTCCCATTGCTTTTGTGCTTCTGAAAGAAAGAGATAAGACAAAATAAAGTGCTAATGATTTATTAGTACGAAATGTGTTTTTTGAGATGTGTTTTCTTTTGGAGTTTTCTTAAATGTGAAAACATTGTACCCCAGCACATTCATTTCTACTGGTTGAGTTGAAGGCATAGAAGAAGCGCCTAGGAGCAACTTTCTAGCGTTATTTAAATGAGTGCATTTTCAGCTGTGAATAAGTCATTCTGCTGCTGGCCCGCCATCGTTAGGACATGTGCTTAGGGATAATTAATTTGCATGGATGAAGCAAAATTCTTTTCCGTGTGCTTCTTCATGATCCAAGGGATATTTCTGTGACACAAAGCATCCAACATGGTATTCTTCCAAACTCTAATCCCTATGGGAAAATATGTCAAATTGCGTTGCAAAGTTGTTTTTCCCCTAGTGATGACAGTTTTGGAAATAGAAAGGGGGAAACCTTATTGGCCTTGAATAGAGAATGAGAAAGTACAAAAATCTGACATAAAATTTGCACAAATTTTTTTCCCCTTATAATCGAAGTACTAAAGAAATGCCAAAAGATTTCTCAGTTGCCACAGTTATGACTTCTTTGTGAGCAACGTGCCTCCATTCATATCAGCAGAAATTTTAAAACCTAACAACAAAGCACTAGCTAGGAGTAAGAACATAGGGACTTAAATACTCCTGGCAAGACTATGAATTGATACAGCCACTTTGAAGTGCAATTTGGCAATATGTCATTAAGTTAAAGGTGTGCATATTCTTTGACCCAGAAATTGCAATCCAAGATATGTTCTCTGAGATCTCTTACTTCCACCCAAGGACATATGTATAAGAATATCCAGAACAGCACTGATTCAATAGTACAGAATTTATATTAGATAAACAGAAGAATTCACGAATAAATTGTGAAATGTACAATAGATGTAGCTGTGAAAATGAATGGAATAGATCTACGTATCTCCCATGGAAAAATGGCAAATATGATGTTGAATAAACGATCAAGCTGCAGATGAATGTGTAGCATATATTGTTATCCAGGTTAAAAACTTGTAAATACCATTCTTGTGTGGGAAACTATCTTGCTACCACGGTAGCCTGTAGATACAGTAACAAGCCAACTAGCTCACAGAACAGAAAGTCCTTGGCCACAACAAGATTCTCAAATCACAAGACTTATTAAATCAATTGAAGCACTTCACAGGAAGCAAGGCGAAAGAATTGGAGTAGGTTAACTCATTTAAGATCTGGTGTTGGCAGAGTGGAAAAATGAGAGTACTTAAATTCTCCATCTTCTCTCTCTCACTCTTTTTTTTTGTCACACACATACACGAGCACATGCACACACACGTGAGCACTCCTCACAGAAGGGTATGCTCACAGATTTACACAAATGAGCCTCCAGGCAGCAGGCGCCCAGCCTCGGGAGCCAGCATGCCTGCCTGGTAGCTTGAGCTTGCCAGGTAGCCCCATGAGCACCAGAGATTTCATTTACATTCCTCATGCAGAGGCTGTGAGGAGCCAGCGGCTGGCCAAATTAAGACCTTGGGAGTTGCAATGTCTTGTGCGCCTGAAGCATCTCCTATGCGTCATGAAAATTTGATGATTCAGGGCCTCATGTATATTTAGTGCATCATGCCTATTGGGTGTTCCTTGCATAAATGCTCTACTCTATATATGTCTAACACACCCCACAGGTAACTAACTTGTTCTCATTTAATATATTTTCCAAATTTTACATTCTCATGAGCTACTTGTCATGTATCTTTATATGGGTAATATGTTATTAATATGTATAGTGGATATACGGTATTTGTTATATTCTTTATCAATTTTGTACATCTGAACCCAACTAAATTTAAGAAAAGTTTGAAATTATAATTATGTACTTGGAGTCTTACATGTAATAGTCACTGGATTATTTATAAATCTTATTCTGAACACCAAATTAAATTTAAAACACATTTCACTGTGATCTTTGATATAAAGTAAAAGAAGTAAAAATATGAAGATTTCAATACACAACTCTTACAAGTTATTTTGATATTCTAACTGCTAACATTGAGTAAAGTTTGTTTCCTGGACTCAGAGTTTTCTGTACATCTGTCAACATAGAAGCGTGGTGAGAAATTTAACACAATCATCTCAAAGTTGATGGGATTCTAGAAGACCCTTTACTCACAACCAACAGAATGAATTTAGGCTGTGCGATAAGCCCACTGGTTTCCAAACTGCTTCATGTGGTTGAGTATGTAAACATTTTGGAAGACACTGTTTCTTCCTCGTCTAGAATTCTGCAGTTATTTTCTAACACCTTCAAAAGAATTCTAGCTCATCATGTCTTAAAAATTCTTGAGATTTTTGTAGCTGGTACTCATGCTTGGCCTCTTGAAAAATTAGACAAATAAAATCTGCCAACTAGCATTATCATTTCTTAATCAACCCTGAGGTTTAAATTGAGAATGACATTAAAGAAGACTAAATTCTTTTACCAGTGTACGTCATACACTGGACTTACTTAGCTTCCCCACTAGATATAAAGCTCCTAAGAGGCAGGGGCTGTCTTGATGGCTTTTAAAACATCGTTTAAAGAATCTGACCTTCAACTTCTGCGTTTAACAGAGTATGCAGTTGCTGCGCAGATAGTTGGTGAATTACTAGTGAGTGTCTTTAGTTACGCTACTGTGGCTGCTTCGGTATCCTGAATCCATCCAAAGTGCTTACCTTTCAGGGTCATTTTTACTTTAGGGACAAGCCAGAAGTTGCACGGTGACGTATCTGATGAATAAGGTAGATGAAGACACACTGTACTGTTTCCGTGAGCCTGCCTTTCCATTGGATGGCACTCGGCACTTTTGATCAGCCCTTGCAAGGACACTCAAAAAAGAGGATTTCCAGAACAGCTTCAGAAAGAAGCAAGAACGGTGGAACAAGCATGTTGGAAGTGAGAGGGCGAGGGAATATTTTGAGGGGATTAATGGCAATGTACCTTTGACTGTAATATATTTTTAAAATTGAAACACGCATTGTAGCTTTGGATCACACCTTGTATTATCTGATTTTTTCGAATTCTCAAGATTGTGGATAAATTGGACAAAGGACTATGATTGTGCTGTGCGAGCAGAAAACTTGGGGACTCAGTGTCTTAGGAAAATTTTTTCATTGCATATAAACGGAAGGAACTTCAGGCCTGTATCAGAATAAGCACAAGCTCCCTAGGGACTGGAGCTAGCAGCCAGGAAGCTGTAAGGAGCAGGAATCTTGCTCTGTCTCCCCTCTGTTCTTCTCTGTAGATTTATTTTTCTTTCCTTCTTCACTGCTTGCAAGATCTGCAGGTCTGTTCTCAGTGCCCTGGGCACACAGCCTCAAATGCTACCAATGCACAGCTCTCCCATGCCAAGCAGGAGCAGGCAGAGATGAACGTTTGTTTCTGCTTCCTTTCCCAACTCCCAGATGACTCCCGTGGCGCAGCTGAGGCTTGGGGAGATGTACTCGGCAGTGTGAGAGACTGCAGAGACGGGAGTACCAGGCAGTCCAGAACTGCTTGTCTCTTCCTAAGGAGAAACGTGTGCCACGGTCTCCGCTAGTTCAAAACATCCTGTTCTGTTGGCTCCATGTTCCGACAAGCCTCCCAGGCAAAGAAGCCAAGCAGGTGTCTTCCCGGCTCCTCTCCCAGGACACCTGGGACACTGCTCACTGACCCGTGCTTCAGCAGGAGGGCACAACAATGCCCAGGAAAGTGCGCCAGAGCAGCCGGCTGGGCCCAGCGCCTCTCCAGATGGTGCAGCGTGAAGTCTAAACCAGGGTAAATCTGCAGAAATTCGGTGTACAAGGAGCCAGTGCAGAGTTGCTCAGCTCTGAAACGCTGCGATTGTGTGATTTTAGAGTTGGGAAGAAGAGGAAGCTCGGCAGGGAGCAGCTGGCGGCTCGGGAGGGGCCGCTGGCCGCTCTGGCCCCGGTCCCAGGGTGGGCGGTGCGGCCGCGCCCCGCAATCTGGTGCGCGCTGCTTATTAGCTTGGCACACGCCTTGAGAAATGTACGTCTGCATCTATTTCTGGCTTCTGAATGTGTGCAGGAAACACTTCACTTTATTATTTTATTTTTGTAAAGTTAAAGGCAGAGACAGATGCCCCTAAAGCGGCTCCATTCTCAGAGCTCCTCTCCTTCGATGGCGCATCTTTGGAAGCAAAAGCCAAGGACAAATAAGTCACCTCTTTTAAGTCTCCTGGAGGAAGAAAAAGAATCATTGGCAGGGGTAACTCACGGAGATGCGAGAAATAAAATCTGGGAAGATGTAAAAATTGTTTTTAAGGAAAAAAAAATTTTTGAAAAATTTTAAAAATATTTTGAAAGGAAAAACAATGAAGTAAGTGTTGATGTAATATGAATATGTTCTATTTGTTAAATGCTAAAAATACAAGAGATATAAATAGCTGTTAGAAACTTTAGTTAAGAAACGTGTGAACACGTGTAGAAATACCCTTGCCAGAGTGTTTGGAAATCTTTAATGCTTTGTGAACGGTCAGTTAAAAGAAGAGCAATCGATTCCCAGTACAAAAAAAAAAAAGGAATGATAGGAATCTGGAAAAATAAAAATGTATTATCGATGCCATAAATATATTCCTGACAGGGGTTGTGAGGATAGATTTAAGTTCATTGATAGTGCCATGCAGCCAAAGGAAAAAAATATTATAGAACAAAATGCAATGGCATTCATATGTGGAAAAATTATTTCAACGTGCTGGGCAGGGGAATGCTCAGGTAAAATGAAAGGCTGCCATCCGAACCTCATGTCCCTGCCCAAGCTTTGAAAATGTCATGATTACCAAGTTAAGGGTGGATAAGTCCCAAGAGACCAGTTAGTCCAAATCTTTATTTTGGACTAAGGAAACTTGGGCCCAAAATGTTATATAGATAAAACTGGCTGTGCTCTTGGCCCATTTTTGTTCTTTGAAAGAAATATGTCTTTCTTATAGGTCCTTTTTAAAATTCTCTGATTGTGCAACATATAACAAATGTAGGCATTAATCCATTTCAAAAATACTCTTTGTAGACGTTCATTATTCCTCTGCTTTTCTGGAAACGAAACAGGAAATCAGATTTTTTTGTTGTTTTTTGAAAAAAGCTGGAGTCCAATTTTCAATATCTAATCCTGTTTTTTTTCAGGAAGTGTTAGCCACGTGATTCTTATTACCATCAAAAACAGTGGTATTGTGTGATCCTGGCCATCTGTTTAAAATATGGCTGACACAATTGGAAAATCCAGAATAAGGGGAGCTCAAAACTATTATTTGCTAGAGAGATTATCAGTATAAGAAGCCACTTTGGTCACATCCAGATGAGGCATTATTAGATGGACCATCTGCATTTCACACCTGCCTGTTCCCGAGGCTGTCCGCGTGTGTCACTCGGTCGTCTGACCTGCAGTTGTACCGCATTGTTGCCGCGATGCCTGCCTCTCACAAGGGTGTTATGCCAGTTGCTGAGGTAAACGTCATACATCATTGTGAGCAATTCAAAAGAAGGGTGCTGCTTACCTACCCAAAATCATTATACACCCACAGGTATAGCTTTTTTTCCCCCACACTCTTGATAAGGTAATGTAAAAGGACATACTTCAGGGTTCATTTAAATTTCTCTCTGTCTTTGCATTTTGGTATTTATTCTGAATTTCAAATTAATTATCATTTCCAGAATATTAACTTGGCACTAAAGGGAACTTAGCAGGGTAATGTTCGTACATCACTGCTATTGACTGAATATGCCCCCGCTTCACATGTTGAAATTTTAATCCCCATGCGATGGTATTAGAAGGCAGAGCCTTTGGGAGATGATTAGGTCATGAAGATGGAGCCCTCATGAATGGGATGAGTGCCCTGACAGAGACACCACAGAGCTCTCACTGTTTCCCACCATGTGAGCACACAGCCGGAAGTCACAACCCCAGGGACCACGCACTAAATCTTCCTGCACTTTGGTCTTGAACTTAGCCTCTAGAACTGTGAGAAATAAATGTTTGCTGCTTAAGCCACCCTGTCACCCAGCCTTTTTGTTATAGTGGCTGAAATTCACCAAGACAGTTCCCAACTTTGAAAAAGAATTAGTGCTATAAATAGAGAAGTGGTTGGGTCTTTGAAAGTCCTCTGTTAAATTATGGCTAATATTATTTATTCATGATTTCCTATCTGAATCCAGATTGCTCAACCACGGAATCAGATATCTCAAAAATATATATTTGGGAATCGATTTGGCTTGATGACATGCTTTGAAGCTTCAAATTGAAGCGTGTGTGCACACACACACAATTACAATTAAACACAAGTGAATCAATGCAAATACGTGACAGCAACCTGGGATGATGGTGTCCTAAACCATCTTTAAATGAATTTCTGTATAGTTCTCTTTTTCTCCTGCTTCCTCCTTTCTTTTTCTTCCTTCCTTCCTTCCTGCCTTCCTTCCTTCCTTTCATAAACAACAGATTTATTGAGATGTAATTCACATACAAAACATTTCAATGTGTGTGGTTTTAGCATGTTAACAAAGTTGTGCAACCTTTAGCACTAATTCTGGAACATTTTCATCATCCTAAAGAAACTCTAAACCAATTAGCAGTTGCTCCCCATCTCCCCCACAATCTTGGGAACCATTAATCAACTTTCTTTACGGATTTGCCTACTGTGGGCAGTTTTTTTAAGATGGAGTTGTGTGGTTTCATTCACTCCACGTAATGCTTTTAAATTTCATCCATTTTCGTTCCTTTTTATGGCTGAATAATATTTCATTGTATAGTTGTACCATATTCCATTTATCCATTCATCAATTGATGAATATTTGGTATGTTTCCACATTTTTAACTAGCATGAATTGTGTTGCTTTAAACAGTAGTATACAAGCGTGTATAGATGTGTTTTCAGTTCTCTTGGGTGTTCAGCTGGAACTAGGATTGCTGGGTCATACATTAACTCAATGTTTGACTTTTCAAGGAGCTGCCACATTGCTTCCAAAGTGATTGCATCATTTTACATCCTCACCAACAACGAATGAGGGTTCACATACTTCCATATCTTAATTGTTGCATCATCTTTTCGATGATAGCCATTCTAGTAGACATGAAATGGTACCTCATAATCTCAGTTTGCACTTCTTTAATGACTGATGGTGCTGAGTATCTGTTCATGTGACTATTAGCCATTTGTATACCCTCTTTGAAGAAATGTCTATTCCAGTCCTTTGCCCATGTTTTAACTGAGTTATTTCTCACTTATTTTTTAATTATAATAATTTTTATATGTTCTGATACAAAGTCCTTATCAGATATCTGATTTACAAATATTTTATTCCATTCTATGGTTTGTCCCTTCATTTTCTTGATGTGAGGTCCAAAGGTTTTTAAAGTTAATGATGTTCAAGTTTTGCTTGCTTGTGCTTTGGTATCATCTCTAAGGAATCATTGGACAGTCATAACAAAGATGTATTCGAATGTTTTCCTCTAAGAGTTTTATAATTTTATTCATCATTCTTCCATTTAGGTCTTTCATGTATTTTTACCTAATTATTATATAAGAAATTAGGTCAGGATCCAACTTCTTTCTTTTCTATGTAAATATCTAACTGTCTCAGCACTATTTACTTTTTCTCTTTGAACTATCTTGACTGGTTTCCTTACAGAAAAATCAATGAATGTGAGGTTTCATTTCTGGATTCTCAATTTTTTTCCATTGACCTTGATGTTGAGCTGCATGCACTTCCACACTATCTTAATTACTATCGCTTTGTAGTAAGTTTTAAAGTAAAAGTGTAACTCAATTTCTATTAAAACACAAACTAGAATTTTGATTTATATTGCATTGAATCTGTAAATCAATTTGGAAAGTACTACCATCTTAACAATGTTAAGCATTTCCATATATGAACATGAGGTTTCTTTCTGTTTATTTAGATCTTTAATTTTTCCAATCACATTTTTAAATTCTCAGAGTATGAATCTTTCACTTATTTTGTCAAATTCATTTAACTTTTTCTGATGCTATTATAAATGAAATTTTAAAATTACATTTTCATATTGTTCATTGTTAGTGTAGTAATATTTATATATTGGTCTTTTGTCCTGTAGTCCTTATAGATTTTTATTAGTCCTAGTAGTTTTAAAAGTAGATTCCTAAGGATTTTCTACCTACAGGGTTATGTCAGTTTTTAATTTACCCCATCAGCTTACAGCCTGTTCTTTCTTTTTGTTGCCACGTGCCCCCTCTGGAGCCTTCAGCACAGTATTGAATACAGGTGGCAAGAGCGGACATCTGCCCTTTTCCCTACAAGGAGAAACAGCCAAGCTTTCGCCACTGTGTATGGTATTAGCTGTAGAATTTTTGTAGATGACCTTTGTCAGTCAGCGAGTTCCCCTGCATGGTTCTCATGAAATACTGCTGCTGAACAGAGCTGAAGGAATGAATGAAAGTTCTTTTGGCACTTTATATTCTTTTCATTATTTGTAATAAGATTGAAAATATCTATCAGGGAGGAGTTAGTATTCTTTCTCTCTGGAAAAGGCTGGATGTTGCAGAAGTCTCTCTCTCTCTCTCTCTCTCTCTCTCTCTCTCTCTCTCTCTCACACACACACACACACACACACACACACCTGTCTTACCTCTACCTATCCGTATGAAAACAAACAAACAACTGTGGTAGATAAGTTTCATACTTCCTCTCCGTTTTTTCCTTATGCTGGTAGTACGCGGCACATTTGTGCATGAATTTTGGTAGTACATATGCCATGGATGTTATATAAAATATGCTGCAGGAAGTCAGTAAAGGTGTCAATTCCAGAAAACTTATCTCAACAACCTTCTAGGAGGAAAAGGCATTTATCAACTCTAACTGAGGATTTAGTTCCCACCTAGGAAAAAGAACGGCTAGTTTGGTGATGACGATGATGTTGATGCATAACTTACCGAAGAAGAGCTTTCCATGCTCTCAGGCACTTTAAGAAGCTAAGACCCACGAGCATTGAGGACTAACCACCGCGTGAGAGCAGCCAAGGAGAGTCCAGCGTGGCAGAACTAACCTGACAGCTTTACCGACCATTTTCCAACTGGCTGTTGTTGTTAGCTTGCTGTTTTCCCCAGCAGCCTGTATTTATCTCCCACTCCCAACTTTTAGCACTCTTTTTAGTGTTTTGAAAGCCTAAGGACCAATTACTGCTGCCCTTGGCTGTCCCATGAGTCTGTCCCTTAGAAGATAAATTAAAAACACCACATTGTCCTCTTTTCTGGAACTGAGCCTGTGCGCACCTCAGGTTCCACTGTGTTCAGCCTCGTGTTATTTACAACAATTATTCGTAACATTTTAAAAAAATCTTTAAAAGTCCATCTCATATTAGTTCAAAGCCAAGTAGCAAATGACTTGCTGTGAGGCTTAATAACAAGCCCGTTCTGCTCTTTGAATGGAGAACTAGCGTTTCTATTTATGATAGAAGAAAAATTATTTGTTGCTTTCTTCCGTCCCACCGACTCCAACATTTTCAGCAAGAACTGTAGAAGTTAAGAAAGAATCGTACAAGAGCAAAAGATCTTCCATTTCAGGTATAACTTCATTCCAAAGATGGAGTAAGGTAAAAATTAAGTGTTTGGGAATGATCACCTTTGCCTAAAGATGATAGTATTTAATGCTAGCTAATAATTAGTGCTTGGTGGAGGGGAAAATGAAGCCAAAAGGGTTGGGTTCAGGGACACTCACAACAATGCCCTACGTTTTTCAGGTCTTGGTGGTGGCATTTGGGTTTTTCTCATGACAGTGTCATTAGCACTGTGACCAGATAGCCATATGTCTCATTGTGAGAGACACATGGTTGCGCTCCATGGTGGTTTGGAGAACCCAGGAACTGCTAAGCAGTAACAAACTGCTTAGAACATCTGGAAAAAGGGAATAACGGATAAGAAAAGGGAGACAGAACTTGATTTGTAAGGTGATCTATGCT